>NC_045450.1:58979261-58986731 GCF_002776525.5 Piliocolobus tephrosceles | reverse complement strand
CACCGTGTTAGGCAGGATGGTCTCGATCTCCTGACCTTGTGATCCGCCCGTCTCGGCCTCCCAAAGTGCTGGGATTACAGGCTTGAGCCACCGTGCCCGGCCTTGTTTTATTTTTTTTATTTTATTTAAGTATTTTATTTTTTATTTTTATTTATTTATTTATTTATTTATTTTATTTTATTTTTATTTTTATTTTTTTATTTTATTTTTACTTTATTTTTTACATTTTTATTTATTTTATTTTATTTTTTTGAGAAGTCTCTGTCACCCAGGCTGGAGGGCAGTGGCGTGATCTTGGCTCACTGTAACCTCCGCCTTTTGAGTTCAAGTGATTATCCTGCCGAGCCTTGAACTTGGGAGGCCGAGCCTCCCAAGTGGCTGGGATTGCAGACAACCACCACCACGCCCGGCTAATTTTTGTATTTTTTGTAGAGATGTGGGTTCACCATGTTGGACAGGCTGGTCTTGAACTCCTGACCTTGTTACCGGCCCACCTCAGCCTCCCAAAGTGCTGGGATTACAGGTGCGAGCCATGGCACCCGGCCACCTGGGTTTTAAGTACTCCTTTTGAGGTTCTATTGGCTACCCCTTATCTGGATGAAGGATTTGGTCTGGGGCTCACAGAAAGGTCATGTGAACTGGCACCCTATGCAGATGAAGGGATGGCCCATGCTTGGCCTGCGGCTAATCCAGGACACTCTCCCTTCCCATCTGAGATGCAGTGGAGGGTTTTCCCTTTTGATTTAGCTTTTGGAAGTTGGTGTTAATTGGCCTCAGGTTCCCTGCCCCCAGGCCCAGGCATTTTCCCTTTGATTGAACTTCAGGAAATGGATTGGCCTTAAATTCCCTGCCCCCAGACTCGATTCTCCTGCCTTAGCCCTGCACTTAAGGCTGGAAGCCTCCATCTGCCCTTCTAGATGCAGATGGGGCCTTTCAGGCAGTGACGTAGGATTTTTTTTGGTCACTTGTCAGCCGGAGACCTCCGACCAGTGACGCCCTTGCCCCAGGCTTTGTGTGGGCCTGGGGATGTTGTAGGAGATACCCTGTCCATTTGGCCCACTGGGCCATGCCTGGTCTGCTGTGTGGAGAGGATCTCCTGGCCACCGTAACTGTCCAGTCCCTGGTGGGAGGGGGTGTGTGAGTGAGCGAGTGCGGGGTCCAGTTGGCCATTCCAAGTGCCGTCACAGAAGCGGGCTTTGTGTGGTGCTTGTGGCTGGAGCCACAGGAGTGTCACAAGCCACTTCCACAGTGGACTCTGGCATCCAGACGAGGGGGACGTGAGGGTGTCCAGGCAGGGGTGTCCATGACCCCACAGTCCCAGAGGGTGTTACAACTAATTAGCTTTTTTTTTTTTTTTTTTTTTTGCTTTTGTTTTTTGAGAGTTTCACTCTTGTTGGTCAGGCTGGGGTGTAATGGCATGCGATCTTGGCTCACTGTAGCCTCCGCCTCCCAGGTTTAAGTGATTCTTGTGCCTCAGCCTCCCAAGTAGCTGGGATTACAGGTGCCTGCTACTATGCCCAGCTAATTTTTGTATTTTTAGTAGAGATGGGGTTTCGCCACATTGGCCAGGCTGATCTCAAACTCCTGACCTCAGGTGATCTGCCCTCCTCGGCCTCCCAAAGTGCTGGGATTACAGGCATGAGCCACTGGGGCTGGCCAGCTAATTAGCTCTTTTAGTCCCACTGTCCATAGCCTGATGGACAGCGGCATGTTAACAGCTCTGCCAGCCCCTTGTCCTGCTCTGGCCCATGACTCTGGAGCTGGTTCTGCCCTGCTGCTGCTTCTGTCATGTGGGTGGCTGCCCTCAGCTGGTGGAGGACAGGGCCATGATGTTACAGCCTTCCCTCTACCCACATTTGGTGGGTGCTGGATTCTTGTGCCATGTCCAAGAAGAACGAGGTCACACTGACAAAGAGTGAGGAAGGCAGAGAAGAATATTACTGAGCAACAAAATAGCTCTCAGTAGAGAGGGGATGCGAGGGTGGTCAACCACCTGAAGTCTGGTGGTTTCTATCATTGTGGCTGGGTCTAGAGTTTTTATGGGCACAGAATGAGAAGGGGCAGGCCATAGGTAGCATTGGAAAAGGCAACCTTTGATTGGTTAAAAAGCATTATTCAGAAAGAACCAATCAGGAAAGAGCGAACAAACAGGAATAGAAGTTCTCACTCCGGATGCTGGGTTTCAGGCTTTTTTTGGCTTCATGGTGAGGTTTCATGGGGGACTCAGCCCTATCTGCCTAGGATCTGTCTGCCTCAGATCTGTCTGTCTCCTGTCACTATCAGCAGCAGCACATAGAGCCAGTGCCATCAAAACAGCAACTGTGGGACGATGGCCCTTGAGCCCTGCTTTGTGCTTCCTGTGGCCCAACGCCACAGGATGGACGCAGGGTGTAGGACTCCTTTGTTTTTATTTTTTATTTTTTATTTTGTTTTATTTTTTATTTATTTTTTATATTTTTGAGACGGAGTCTCAGTCTGTCGCCCAGGCTGGGGTACAGTGGCCGGATCTCAGCTCACTGCAAACTCCGCCTCGCCGGTTTAGGCCATTCTGCCTCAGCCTCCCGAGTAGCTGGGACTACAGGCGCCCGCCACCTCGCCCGGCTAGGTTTTTGTATTTTTTAGTAGAGACGGGGTTTCACCGTGTTGGCCAGGATGGTCTTGATCTCCTGACCTCGTGATCCGCCCGTCTCGGCCTCCCAAAGTGCTGGGATTACAGGCTTGAGCCACCGCGCCCGGCGAGACGGGGGTTTCACCATGTTAGCCAGGATGGTCTCAATCTCCTCACCTCGTGATCCACCCGTCTCAGCCTCCCAAAGTGCTGGGATTACAGGCTTGAGCCACTGCGCCCGGCCTAGTTTTTATTTTTATTTTATATACCCATGTACACGCTGATAGGACTCCTTTGTATTCTTTAAAATGCCTCCTGGCCAGGCGCGGTGGTTCATGCCTGTAATCCCAGCACTTTGGGAGGTCGAGGCGGGCAGATCACAAGGTCAGGAGATTGAGACCATCCTGGCTAACACAGTGAAACCCCATCTCTAATAAAAATGCAGAAAATTAGCTGGGCATGGTGGTGGGCACCTGTAGTCCCAGCTACTTGGGAGGCTGAGGTAGGAGAATGGCGTGAACCCAGGAGGCGGAGCTTGCAGTGAGCTGAGATCCGGCCACTGCACTCCAGTCTGGGTGGCAGAGCGAGACTCCCTCTCAAAAAAAAAAAAAAATTTCATAAAGCATTACTGACCTTTTTTTAAGCTGGAGTCTCACTCTGTTGCACAGACTGGAGTGCGGTGGTACAATTGCTGCTCATTGCAGCCTTGAGCTCCTGGGCTTACGTGGTCTTTCCACACCAGCCTCTCAGATACCTACATGCATGACACCTACCACGCCTGGCTAATTTTTGTCTTTTTTTTTTTTTTTTTTTTAGTAGAAATGGGCATCTGTCTATGTTGCCCAGACTTGTCTTGAACTTCTGGGCTTAAGTGATCCTCCTGCTTCGGCCTCCGAAAGTGCTGGGATTACAGGCATGAGCCACCATGACTGGCCGTACTGGCCTCTCTAACCTGCCAACCATCGGGGCCGCCTCTGCCAGGGGCATTTTCATGTGAGTTCAGTCCAGAAGGAATGCCCAGTGTGGCTGCTGCATCTTGTGGGCACCTTGACTTTCTGTGATGCTTCTCTTTTGACTTCAAGGTAAATAATCTGGGTCTTGGGTCTGGGAGGTCACCTGTCTGAGGACAATGATTTGATGAACTTTAAATTCTTTTTAAAAAATTTTATGGGTGGGCGCAGTGGCTCATGCCTGTAATCCCAGCACTTTGGGAGGCCTAGGCAGGTGGATCACCTGAGGTCAGGAGTTTGAGACCAGCCTGGCCAACATGGTGAAACTCCATCTCTACTAAAACTACGAAAATTAGCCAGGTGTGGTGGCACACCTACTAGCTACTTGGGAGGCTGAGGCAGGAGAATCACTTGAACTTAGGAGGTCGAAGTTGCAGTGAGTCGAGATCAGGCCATTGCGCTCCAGCCTAGACAACAAGAGTGAAACTCCATCTCAGGGGGAGGAAAAAAAAAAAACCTTTATATAATTTTTTTTCTTTTCTTTTTTTTTTTTTTTTGAGACAGAGTCTTGCTCTGTTGCCCAGGCTGGAGTGCAGTGGCGCGATCTCGGCTCACTGCAAGCTCTGCCTCCCGGGTTCACGCCATTCTCCTGCCTCAGCCTCCCGAGGAGCTGGGACTACAGGTGCCCGCCACCGCACCTGGCTAATTTTTTGTATTTTTAGTAGAGACGGGGTTTCACCGTGGTCTCGATCTCCTGACCTTGTGATCTGCCCTCCTCGGCCTCCCAAAGTGCTGGGATTACAGGCGTGAGCCACCGCACCTCGCAGTTTTTTTTTCTTTTTGTACAGAGATGGGGATCTCACTGTGTTGGCCAGGTTGGTCTTCAACTCCTGGCCTCAAGCAATCCTCTCACCTTGGCCTCCCAAAGTGCTGGGATTACAGGCATGAACCACTGCACCCAGCTTAACATTCAACTATTTTGTGAAAAGTAGGCTGTGCGCAGTGGCTCATGCCTGTATTCCCAACACTTTGGGAGACTGAAGCAGAAAGACCACTTGAGGCCAGGAATTCTAGACTAGCTTTGGCAATATAATGAGACCTCCATCTCTATTTAAATAATATAAAAAAGAAAAATGAAGAAGTGCTGCTTTGCTTCTTCCTTGGAGCCTCGCTGGCCATGGTGGCAGTAGCCAGAGCCGGAGCTTAGCTTGGGCAGGTGTGGGATGGGAGCTGGCAGCGGGCTAGCAGTGGGCGGGCTGCAGGGCAGCGGCTTTCTGCCCTGGGCGGGCAGCAGAGGACATTTGAGAATTAGCCCGGACGAGGGCTGGGTATCTCCTCAGAGGACCCAAGGATCCCAGGCTTCCCCCTCCTGCCTTTGGACGGTAGCACCCTAAATTCCAGGGCCTGGGTGTGGGGTTGATCAGACAGTTGGTTCAGGTCTGAAGGAACTAGTAGGGCACCCTTCCCTATCCTTGGGGTGGTTTTGTGTTGAAGCCATTTGTCTCTTTGTCTTGGGGAACCTCTAGGATGACCCCTAAGGTCTGACCCCAGCTCTGGGTGGGGGGCCTGGGGCTGAGAGGCCAGGCTGCCTGTGGCCCTTGTGGGGAGGTGGCAGGGGGCACATGCTTTGCTGCTTTGGAGGGAAGACCCAGGCCGAAGCAAGAGGGGAGCCCTGTGTGCTTTTGTAGCCCAGTCCCCCTGCACCCCAACCCCCGTGCCCCTTCCCTTGCCTTTCACACCTGCCCCGCTCTCTTGCTGCCAGATCTAGACATGGCTCAAGATCCCAAGGTCGGCCCTGCCCAGCCAGGCCAGAAGAGGCAGCAGGGCACAGGTGTTTTCTGGTGAGTCTGTCAGGATGGGCTGCTGGGGAGTGGGCTGGTGGCTGCGGGGGAGCGGGCTGGTGGCTGCGGGGGAGCGGGCTGGTGGCTGCTGGGGAGTGCGCTGGTGGCTGCTGGGGAGTGGGCTGGTGGCTGCTGGGGAGTGCGCTGATGGCTGCTGGGGAGTGGGCTGGTTGCTTCTGGGGAGTGGGCTGATGGCTGTCAAGCTTGTATGGGGCTCTGGGTTCCCCTGGGACGGAACAAGGACCCCAGAAGCCCCCCGAGTGTGCTACACACCCAGTGGCTCAGGGTGCTCAGGGCTTCCTCCCTGGGCCTTAGGTTTTCTCTGTCAACTGAGGAAGTTGACCCAGTGCATTCCAAAGCCCCTTCTAGCTGGTGCCACCAACTCCCCCATCCTGACCGAGGCAGGGCCCCTCCTTCTGCCTGGAGGAGCCTGGATCCCCCCAGGTGAGGGTCCCTAGGGGGTAGTGTCTGGGGGCGATTTCTGTGTCTAGACCTTTGGGAAGTAGCAAATGGGAACCTTTCTGGTTGATATTGTTCCCCTATCTTGGGAAACTTAAAGCAATTTTAAGGAAAATTTTTTTTTTTTTTGAGACAGGGTCTCGCTCTGTCACCCAGGCTGGAGTACGGTGGTGCAATTTCAGCTCACTGCAACCTCCTGCTGGGCTCAAGCAATCTTCCCCACCTTAGCCTCCCAAGTAACTGGGATCACAGGCGCGTGCCACCATGCCCGACTAATTTTTGTTTTGTTTTGAGACGGAGTCTCGCTCCATTGCCACTCAGCTCCAGGTGCACTCTCGGCTCATTGCAACCTCCGCCTCCCCGGTTCAAGCGATTCTCCTGTCTCAGCCTCCCGAGTAGCTGGGATTACAGAGGCACACCACCACAACCGGCGAATTTTTGTATTTTAGTAGAGACGGGGTTTCACCATATTGGCCGGGCTGGTCTCAAACTCCTGGCCTCAAGGGAGCCTCTCACCTTGGCCCCCCAAAGTGCTGGGATTAGACTGGCTGTGGTGGCTCACACCTGTAATCCTAGCACTTCGGGAGGCCCAGGTGGGCGGATCTCTTGAGGTCAGGAGTTTGAGACCAGCCTGGTCAACATGGTAAAACCCCATCTCTACTAAAAATACAAAAAATAGCCGGGCGTGGTGGTGGGTGCCTATGATTCCAGCTACTTAGGAGGCTGAGACAGGAGAACTGCTTGAACCCAGAGGCAGAGGTTGCAGTGAACCTTGATTGTGCCACTGCACTCCAGCCTGGGCGACAGAGTGAGACTCCGTCTTAATAATAATAATAATAATAATAATAATAATAATAATAATAATAATAATAATAATAAAGTGCTGGGAATTAGATGTGTGAGCCACCACATTCAGCCAGATAATGTGTGAACATGTTTGGAAAGGAGCTCACCAACTTTTGTGAGCAAACAAGTCCTCTTAAGAGGCGTGGGTGTGGGCCGTGTTGGCCTGTGTCCGCTCAGTTGGGCGTGTGTAATGGCCGCATTAGCTGATGTGTAATGGCTCATGTGCATCCAGGTGGTGGCGGGGAGGTGGGAGGCAGGCGGAGAGGGGCTGCTGTGAGGGGCAATGCTGGTGGCAATGCTCTGGCACCCACAGCTCCAGTTCCTTCTGGTTTTCCCCTCGTCTCCTCTCCCTGGAAGTGGGATGGCAGAGCTCGGGTGTGGGCTGCTCCGAGATGTCTCTGTGCCTCCACACTGACCTCCAGAGAGATTAGGCCAACCTGCTCCCTGCCAGCAGCAGCCGAGGTCGGTGCCACCCCGCAGTGTGCCAGTGTGGGTGGCTTCTGCCTCGCTTTGGTTTTGGACTGTTGAGCAGATGTGTGCTCATGGGTAACATGTCATGTTGTTTGTTTGGTTTTAGAGACAGGACCTCAGTGTCACCCAGGCTGGAGTGCAGTGGTGCCATCATCGCTCACTGCAGCCCTGAACTCCTGGGCTCAAGTGACCCTCTGACCTCAGCCTCCCAGGTAACTGGGATTTACAGGCACATGCCACCATGCCTGGCTAATTTTTTTTTTTTTAAAGAGATGGCGGGGGGGGGGGGGGGGGG
>NC_045450.1:58958880-58979161 GCF_002776525.5 Piliocolobus tephrosceles | reverse complement strand
GGGGGTCTCACTGTGTTGCCCAGGCTGGTCTCGAACTCCTGGGCTCAAGTGATCCTCTTGCCTTGGCCTCCCAAAGGGCTGGAAGCCATTTCACCCAACCCACATGCTTTTTTTAACGTGGTTGTTTTTGAAGCTGTTCAATCCTTCATTGGATTTCGTATTTTCCATGCACCTCCTTACCCAGCAGGCTTGGATCCAGTCATCCAGCCCCCGCTGGGGAGCTCGGGGCAGGGTTGATGTAGGACGACCCAGAGGCAATGCGGAGTGATGCCGCCTGCCCCACAGGGACTGAGAGAACATTCAGAGGGGCCTGGCATTGGAGACCGGGGGCAGAGCTGGGCATAGATGGCCTCCTTGAGACCTGATTGTCCCTAGGAGGCTCTAGAGAGAAGGGCCAAATGTTTCCCCAGCAGTGTAGGTAGGGGGCTGTGGTGGTGGCTCTTGCTCCCTTGGGATGGTCCCCAGAGGAGGAACGGCTCAGGGGTGGGGCTGTGGTGGGCAGTGAGCTGCTGAATGATCTCTCCCTGAGGGCTGCTCAAGTCCAGCCATGTGATTTGGGTCTCAAAATGGAATGTGTGGCATACCGAGGTGGCTCGTGACTGTTATCCCAGCACTCCGGGAGGCTGAGGTGGCGGATCGCTTGAGCCTAGGGTTTAACAAAATCCTGGGCAAGATAGTGAGACTGCCATCTCTACAAGACATAAAATAAAAATTTGCCAGGCGCGGTGGCTCACGCCTGTAATCCCAGCACTTTGGGAGGCTGAGGCGGGTGGATCACCTGAGGTCAGGAGTTCAAGACCAGCATGGCCAACATGGTGAAACCCCATCTCTACTAAAAATACAAAAATTAGCCGGGTGTGGTGGCAGGTGCCTGTAATTCCAGCTGAGGGAGGCTGAGGCATAATAATCGGATGAACCTGGGAGGCAGAGGTTGCAGTGAGCCGAGATTGTGCCACTGTACTCCAGCTTGGGTGATAGAGCAAGACTCTCTCAAAAAAGAAAGAAAAGAAAAAGCAAAAGAAAAGATTAGCTGAGTGTGGTGATGCATGCCTGTAGTCCCAGCTACTCAAGAGGCCGACGTGGGAGGATCACTTAAATCCAGGAGGTCAAGGTTGCAGTGAGCCAAGATCGTGCCACTGCCTGGGTGACAGAGCGAGACTCTGACACACACACACACACACACACACACACACACACACACACACACAGGGAATTTGGCAACATGGAGGGGAAGGCATAGTGGAAGGACTGCCCACCCAGGTCCCCGCCTCCTGCCTCACAGCCCAGCCCTGAGGACACTTGAGGAGGTGGCTTGGCCTCTGTGCACAGAGCCATTCCGAAGGTGTGTTTAGTTTGTTGCTGTGGGAATTTCCCAGATTGCAGGCTGTAGCCATTACAGGGAGCAGTTGCAGCCACTGCCCTTGTGCAGCCAGGCCCTTCCCCTTTGGGAGAGAAGCGCAAGGCTGCCCACCCACCTGGACACAGGCCCTGGCCTCAGTACTGGCAAAGGCAGGCCAGGGCAAGGGAGGCCCCGTGAGGAAGGACCCCCTGCCTGCAACAGGTGGCTGCAGATGGGCAGGTACCCAAACGCAGTCTCTCCCTGTTTATCTCAGCTTGGGCGGCAGTCAGCAGAATCCCCTTCCAGTGCATGGTTCATCTCTGGCTACTCACAAAAATACACTTAGGCCGGGTACAGTGGCTCACGCCTGTAATCCAAGCACTTTGGGAGGCTGAGGCTGGAGGATCATGTGAGCCCAGGTTTGAGACCAGCCTGGATAAGATAGAGACCCTGTCTCTACAAAAAATAATTAGCTAGGCACTAATTATTTTATTTTTGGCCTGTGGTCCCAGCTACTCGGGAGGCTGAGGCAGGAGGATCTCTTGAGCCTTGGGAGGTCGAGGCTGCGGTGAGGTAGGATCATACCACTCTACTCCAGCCTGGGCGACAGTGCAAGATCCTGCCTTATATTTTTTTGAGACAGAGTTTCACTCTTGTTGCCCAGGCTGGAGTGCAGTGACTTGATCTCCGCTCACTGTAACTTCCACCTCCCAGGTTCAAGTGATTCTCCTGCTTCAGCCTCCTGAGTAGCTGGGATTACCAGCATCTGCCACCACGCCCGGCTAATTTTTTGCATTTTTAGTAGAGATAGGGTTTCACCATTTTGGCCAGGCTGGTCCCGAACTCCTGACCTCAGGTGATTCACCCTCCTTGGCCTCCCAAAGTGCTGGAGGACAGGTGTGAGCCACGGCACCCAGCCAAGATCCCTTTTTTTTTTTAAAAAAAAAAAGTCTCACTCTGTTGCCCAGGGGTTGGAATGTAATGGTGTGATCTTGGCTCACTGCAGCCTCCACCTCCTGGGTTCAGGCAATTCTCCTGCCTCAGCCTCCCAAGTAGCTGGGATTATAGGTGTGTGCCACCACACTTGGCTAATTTTTGTACTTTTAGTAGAGACAGGGTTTCATCATGTTGGCCAGGCTGGTCTCAAACTCCTGACCTCAGGTGATCCGCCCGCCTAGGCCTCCCAAAGTGCTGGGATTACAGGCATGAGCCACCGTGCCCAGCAATCCTGTCATATTTTATTTATTTTTTATTTTTTGTATTTTTGAGACGGAGTTTTGCTCTTGTTGCCCAGGGTGGAATATAGTTGCCCGATCTCAGCCCACTGCAACCTCAGCCTTTTGGTTTTAAGAGATGCTCCTGCCTCAGCCTCCCAAGTAGCTGGGATAACAAGCGCCCGCCACCACGCCTGGCTAATTTTTGCATTTTCAGTAGAGACAGGGTTTCACCATGTTGGCCAGGATGGTCTCAAACTCCTGACATCGTGATCCGCCCACCTAAGCCTTCCAAAGTGTTGGTATTACAGGTGAGAGCCACCGTACCTGGTCCCGAGATTCTGTCTTTAAAAAGCAACAACACATCAAAAACAAACAAACAAACAAACAACAGGCTGGGCGCGGTGGCTCAGGCCTGTAATACCAGCACTTTGGGAGGCCAAGGTGGGCGGATCACGAGGTCAGGAGATCGAGATCATCCTGGCATCCTGGCTAACACGGTGAAACCCTGTCTCTACTAAAAATACAAAAAATCATCCGGGCGTGGTGGCGGACGCTTGTAGTCCCAGCTACCCGGGAGGCTGAGACAGGAGAATGGCGTGAACCCGGGAGGCGGAGCTTGCACTGAGCCGAGATCGTGCTACTGCACTCCAGCCTGGGCGATGAGTAAGACTCCATCTCAAAAAAAAAAAAAAAACAACAATAACAATAAAAATAGTCCTCAGTGCATTGGCCAGGAATCGAACCCAGGCCTCCCGTGTGGCAGGTGAGAATTCTACCACTGAACCACCAATGCCTCAATGAACATGAGTTTGTCACCACGGCCCAGGTGGTCACAGGCCTGGCCCTGCCTGCCCAGTCTGGTCTGTTTAGCCGTGGGGAGGGGGCTGCCAGGCTGGGTCAAGGGCACTTTCCAGGGTGGTCCTGCTCCTCGGAGGCCTTCACCTCCAATGCTGTCTTGGCCCCAGCTCTCGCTGCTTGGTCCTTCCTGGCCCTCGGGGGTCCTTGTCCATCTACCCTGCAGCCGGACTTGCCTCTGCTCCCTCTGCTCCCTCTGCTCCCTCTCCTCCTACTGGAATTGGAAGCTTCCCAGGCCGCCTACCCAGACCTCCTGAGCCAGAAAGCAGGGGTGGAAGTAGGGGGTGGCTGGAGATGGAGGGGATGGGGCAGGTGCCCAGGATGTCCTCCATTCCGCCCCTTGTGTGCTGGCCCTGAGCTTGGGGGCAAGGGCGACAGAACTGGAAAGTTGTTTGAGAACTTTTTACCACCCCTATCCATCACCACACGTCCCTTCCCTTTCCCCCAACTCAGAGCCCTCCCCAGGCACAGGAAGGACCTGAAGCTCCTTCGGCAGGGTCCCCAGAGCTTCCTGCCCAGGCTGGGACCCAGCTGTCTCTTTGCATGCTCCCCTGACCCCCTCCTGGCACAGGTTTCCTGGGGTGCTTGGTGTGGGATAAGTGGGGAGCCCCAGTTTTGTGAGCGAGCCTGGGCTGTTGGGACCCATGCTGTCTCCCAGGGCCTGGAGCAAAGGCCCAGGTGACCTGGCCACTGCCCTGTCCCTAGCCCTGCCTGCTGGCCCTGGTGATTCTCAGGCAAGGATTGAAGGCTCTCTCATGCCCTGCCGGGGCTTTGGCTCTGACACACCTCTTCCCTTTCATCTTTTGCCAAAGTCTCAGGGCATCAACAGTGCCGAGTTTCACAGAGTAGCCTTGGGGAAGCGGGGGTGGGGGGCAGGCTCTGGCTGCCAGAAGCCTGTGGGTGGTTGTGTCCCCACTGCCACCTGGAGGCACCCCTTATCAGAGGCCAACTGGAGAAGCTGGTTTGCTGTGGTCTCCCAAAGTGACCTTGGGCAAGTCCCTAGGGGCTCTTCCACTGAGGAAGGCTGGCATTCTAAGCAAGAGCTGTGACCTTCAGTTTTCCAAGTTCAACTGGGCACCAGGCAGAGCCCCTGGTCGTGTACCGTGACCCCTTCCATTTGTGTCCTTCACAGCAGCAGCAGTAGCTACAAGCTGTACAGAGACCATGTTCCCTACAGGTGGGGCTGGCTGGCCTGACTCCCTCTCTGTCCTGTCCCCAGGGTCTATGGCTACCAGAGGATCCGGATGCCCCCACTCATCAACCACAGGCCTGTCAAGATCCGGAGGGCCCACATGGGCATGGGGGTCAGGAGCGGCTTCAGCCCCCAATGGGTCTCCGGGAACAGCCACCTGCCCTCTGGGCAGAAAAAGTGTGAGTAGGGGCCACAGTCACCCCTGCAGTGCTAGGGAGCAGGTGGGTGGCCGCACCAGCTGTCACGGCAGGCCCCGGAGCCCAGCCTGGGCACCCATCCTGCCCCTCTCCCCGCAGTCCGCACCGAGGAGCTGCCTGACATCCAGGGGGAGCTGTGGCAGATCAAAACCCAGGTGGACAGTCTGCTGCAGAGCCTGGAGCGCATGGAGCGGCAGCAGGTCCCACCCGCAGGTCTGATCCCCACACTCTGTGGGAGCCCAGCTCTCCCCACTCCTGAAGATGCCCGGTGCCTGGGCCCTGCCTGTGCCTTTCCCTGTCTTCAGGTCTCCCCCCCCCCCCCCCCGGAATACACTCCCCATCCCTGGGCTGTTCTTGAGGCTCAAGTACTCCTGTGGCTTCTGGGTCACCCCCACCCACTCAGCAACCACCTGGAGACAGAGCCACACGTCCCAGCCCATCTGTTTCTTGCCCTCTTGAGTCTTAGAGGCCCTAGGTCACTCTGGGCGTTAAGTGGCCTTTCTGGGGTCAGCTGGGGCCTCCAAACCCAGCCATTGACTGATGACTTTCTCTGCACAGCCACAAAGGACAGTGGAAAAAACGAGGGTCCTGGTAGCAAGGGCTCCTCATGCAGCTCTGAGCCCCCGCAGAAGCCCCGGAGCAAGGGGGCTGGTCCGGAGGCAGATGGCTACGAGGGTGGCACAGACACGGAGTGGACAGTGAGTGACCTGGCCCTGCTTCCCCATCTCCACCCCACTTGTGTTGGGTTCCTTGTGGCCTCCCTGTGAGCAAGGGAGGGCCTCTCTGGTCAGTACAGGAGGCCGAGGTGGTACGGAGGGGGAGGTGTGTTCCCCGTCACAGAGTCATGCCCAGTAGGCTGGGCCCTGTCCCGTTTTCTGCCTCCCAACCCTGGGATTGGAGGGCTCAGCTGTGCCAGGGTCGGTTCTGGGGTGAAATACCTTCTCCGAGAAGGCAGTGTGGGGACAGGGCTGAAGCACCGTAAAGGGAATGTCACAGGTGTGCCCCACGGCCCCAGACCCCTGCTTGGTAAGCTTGTCTCAGGTTTCGGCAGGGTGCAGTGGCTCATGCCTGTAATCCCAGCACTTTGGGAGGCTGAGGCAGGTGGATCGCCTGAGGCTGGGAATTTGAGACCAGCCTGACCAACATGGAGAAACTGTCTCTACTTACAATACAAAAAATTGGCTAGGCGCGGTGGCTCACGCCTTTAATCCCAGCACTTTGGGAGGCTGAGGCGGGTGGATCGCGAGGTCAGGAGTTTGAGACCAGCCTGGCCAAGATGGTGAAACCCCATCTCTACTAAAAACACAAAAATTAGCTGGGCACGGTGGTGGGCGCCTGTAATCCCAGCCACTTGGGAGGCTAAGGCAGGAAAATCACTTGAACCCATGAGGCAGAGGTTGCAGTGAGCCGAGATCATGCCACTGCGCTCTAGCCTGGGTGACAAAGTGAGACTTCATCTCAAAAAATAATAAACTAGCCTGGTGTGGTGGCACGTGCCTATAATCCCAGCTGCTCTGTAGGCTGAGACAGAATTGCTTGAACCCGGGAGGCGGAAGTTGCTGAGCTGATCGCACCACTGCACTCCAGCCTGGAAAACAAGAGCACAACTCCCTCAGAAAAAAAAAAAAACAAACAAACCCAGGTTCCTGTGCTCTTCCTGCTGCTGCAGGGTCTCTGGCTGCCGCATGGACCATGCCCCTCGGGGAAGCTGTGGCACACTAACCTTCCTGGAACTGGTAACAGCCCTGTGTGGCATTAGAAGACCTGAATATTCCCTGCGCTACCACCACCACCACCTCTTGCTGGTCTGAGGCAGGCCATGCCCGGCCCACAGTGGGGCTGGAGCCCTCCACCATCTACCCGCCCAGCTGTGTTTGGTCTGCTGGGCTCAGGAGGGCTTTCACTGCTGCCCAGGGCCTGAGTCACACCTGTAATATCTGGGAAAAGAATGGCTACATGTACACGACTGCTTTCTTTAGCCTGGTGGCTCTGGGTTTCTAGGTCTTAGGTAGAATATAGAGAAGCCCTGAGCCGTCAAAGCTCTGGGGAGGAAATGGAAAGCGGGGTGTGGGGGAGAACAGATGTGAGTAGGCGGCCCCCCTTTCCTAGCCTCCCATGCCTCCGGCCCCTCTGCCACTGCCCTGCTTCTATTTTCCCTACAGGTGAAGAACCACGCTGAAGACCAGCACAGCCAGGAGGCAGCAGGAACCCCTCCAGGCCCTCCATGCTCATCAGCTCCTGGCATTCTGGGATAGACAGCTCCTTGCCTTGCGCAGGTTTTGAAAGCCACCTTAGCAACCTGAGATGCCTGATCTGGAGCTGGGGCAGTGGAAGTGGACACAGGGCTTGGCCAGACAAGCAGAAAGCCAACCTGTAGGGGTGGGTTTAGCTTCTTTAGAGGTTGCATTTCGAGATGATGGTCCTGGGACTGACAGGGTTAGGAGGGAGGTGGCCTGGGACTGCAGCAGGTCACCATCCTCATGAAGCTGAGGCTCTCTTGCAAGAGGCAGATGACAGCCCATTCCCACCTCCCCCCACCCCAGCGCTCAGAGGGCACCCTCAGCCTTGTATCAATGCAGACACGGCTGATCTTCACTCCCCTCCTGATGCACCCTCAGTCAACAGATAGCCACCAGATCTCCCTGAGTTCCCAATCTCCCTGAAACTGCTAGAATGTTCTGCGTACCCCACATAGCCCTCTTTGGGCTCCAGACTCCCCATCTACTCTAGGAAGGCACCCTTCAGAATTACATCATGTCCTATCCCCGCTGGTGTGATACTATTTCAGACCTGCTCTAGAAAGACATATGTCAGAAGGGAAAAAATAGAATTTGTATTTTTCCTGGTCAGGGGTTCTGGGTGTGGCCCCAGAAACTCATCCTGGTCCTTGGGCTGACCCAGGCCAGCCCTTCCTAGAGAAGCTGAGTCCACCCTTGAAAACACCAAGCCAAGTGCAGAGAGGGGACCAGGCTGCCTTCCAAATGGCAGTCACCTGGCTTTCTCCCATGCAGTCTTGAGCCCAAACCAGCAGAGCTGGTAGCTACACAGGAAAGACCCCCCCCTCGTGGTCAGTCAGGTTGTACCTGGCTTTCCTAGCAGTGCACCTGCCCTCTGCGGTGCTGCTCAGGGTCTTCCTAGTAAGACCAGGGCGCCAACTTCTCACCCGCAGTGGAGGCTCGGGTTGTGCCGTTCTGCACATGGCCAAGGACAGATCTGGCTTCTACCCAGAGCAAAACCCTTTTCAGCTACCCAACACCAAGCTAGGTTGGGGCATGAGGTGCACTCAGTGCACTTCTGGGGCCATACTTTTTTTTTTTTCCTGAGACGGAGTCTTGCTCTTGTTGCCCAGGCTGGAGTGCAATGGTGCGATCTCCGCTCTCCGCAACCTCCGCCTCCCGGGTTCAAGCGATTCTCCTGCCTCAGCCTCCCGAGTAGCTAAGATTACAGGTATATGCCACCATTAGTGCTGGCTAATTTTGTATTTTTAGTAGAGACGGGGTTTCTCCATGTTGGTCAGGCTGGTCTTGAATTTCCGACCTCAGATAATCTCCCCGCCTTGGCCTCCCAAAGTGCTGGGATTACAGGCGTGAGCCCCCACGCCCGGCCAACTCTCCCTACTCTTTTCGCATTTCAGCAGTTCCCCTGACTCTGGTTCGTGTAGGGGTAGCTGCTTCTCCAGATCACAGCGCTCCCATCAGCTCTGCAGTTCTTTTCAGCCCGTCTCTCCTGTTCACGTTGGCCTAAGAAACAGAACCTGTTTAAGGCAATGCCGCCGCGACCCTTGACACCTGGGATGCAAGAACAAAGGAGCCTTGCTCTTAAATCCTGGACCGAGAAGAACCACACCAGAAGACGTTTTTCAAATATAAAAGGGTCTTTCTTTTGGCTCAGACACAGAAGGCACAGTCTTCTTGTCCATCCTCTGAAAAGTCGCCCAGTTATACCGGAGGGAGTCACTGGCTGGCCTGAATGACAACAGCTCCAGGTACCAGCTTCCAGGTAAGTTCAGCTAAAGTTTCCAACTTGGGAGTCGGGATGCGCTCACAGGTTTCCTCAACTGGGTCGCAGCTGAGAGCCGGCTCAAGTAAAGTTCCTTTAACGAGGTTTGTAAAAAGCCTTTCCAACACCACAGCTGTCCGGCGCCTTGGCTCTGCTAGGGCCTACCCAGGTGCTCTCCAGGGCTCCGGCTGCTTATCTCGACGCAGGCTGTAGGCCGACGGCGCGGGTCTTTTCAGAGACGGCGGCAGCACGGTCCTGGGCTTGGTCCGTCGTTGCTCAGGCTTCTAGTTCAGGGCTGGGCGGCGGCGCCCCTGCGGCGGGCGGCCCGCACCAGGCTCTGCTGCAGCACGGGGTAGAGGCGCTGGCAGCCCTCGAGGCCCAGGCGTACGGCCTCCGCCCAGCTCTCGATCAGGCCGCCCTCGCCGCTGCCCAGCAGCCCGGCCACCTGATTCAGCACAGGCATGAGCGCCACGGTGAGGCCGGCGGCGGCGTGCTCTTCCTCTAGCCGCGTGGGGTCCAGGAGCCAGGTGGAAGCGGGCTCCGGCGCGAGGCTCAGGCCACAGCCCACCACCAGGTCGTACATCTCCACGCCCGCGTCGGCCAGGGCGAGCGCGGCGGCGGTGAGCGCGGCGGCCAGGGCCGAGCCGCCGTCCTCCAGCAGCAACGCCGACACCTCGAGTTGAGCGCGCGGGTAGCGGCCCAGGCGCACGGCCGGCTCCAGCGCCTCCTGCAGCGCTAGCGCCAGCTCACGCTCCTCGCCGCCGCCCGGGGGAGCGCGGCGCCGGCGGCCTGCGAAGGGTGCGCGGCGGAAGTCGCAGAGCAGGCGACCGCGCAGCGCGGCCGGGGCCTCGCTGCCAGATCCGGCCGGGCCGCCGCCGCGCTCGCCGCCCTCGGCTTGTCGCGGGCCCGACACTGCACACAGCACCTTGGTGCCTCCCGCCTCCAGGTAGGCCGAGCCTTTGGCCTGGCTCAGCAGCCCCGCGCGCGCGTACACGGGCCGCAGTCGCGTTGGGTCGCGGGCGGTGGGTGCCTCCTCCTCCTCCTCGGCCGCGTACAGCTGCGGCGGCTGCGACTCTTCAGGGCCGCGGATGCGGCGGTGGTCCCCGGGCATGGCGGCGCCTGGCGTGCGAGCCGCTTCCGCGCAACGCACTGCCGCACCTAGTGCTTCTTCCGTTGCTTAAAGACGCGCGCCTGCGTGAGGGCTGTCGGGAGAGTGACGGGCGGCGCTACAGCGCCCACTGGAGGCTCGGAGGGAGAATGGCCGGCGTCCGTGGAGCCCTGGTCCCACTCATGCAGGGCTGCCTGATTCATCCATCCCGCTGGGAAGGGAGCGGGAGAGCAGGTTCAAGGCTTCTCTGCTTCCAGTAACCCCACCCATCTACTGAATTATGAACGCCTTGCTCCATGTCACCCCACCTATTTGGCCTCCACATCCACAAACGTTTGAGGCAACCCCAGGGGCTTTTCCCAAAATTTAGGGTTCCGGGGCTGGACTATGCGAACACTACAGCAGCCAGTAGAAGCCACAGCATTTATTCTACAGACGCCAGGAGCCAAGGGCTGTCAAAACAGCAAGCCCCACCTGGGAATAGGGATAGAGATCATGCGGTATTAAGTATTGCACGTGATCCTTTTATTTTCTGCAGCAAAAAACGATTCGTCCTTGCTGACGCGGAAAGCTCAGGCTGCAGAGCCGTTATCTACAGCTGCGAGCATGACGATCAACAGCAATGCGGGGGTAGTGGTTCTCGACAGCTGGCACTGATGTGGAGGACTCAGGGCAGACGTGTAAGGGGCGCTTGAGTCACAGGACTGCGCGTGAGGGTGTTCCAGGTACTGCCGCGGTAGGAGGGGCTCTCAAAAAGTCCCAGGATTCAAATATTCTTGTAGCAGAGCTCCCGGCTGGACGGATGGAGCCAGTGGGAGCCACCTCCTCCCCCGCTCAGTTCTTTACATCCCCCAGGCGCAGCTGGGCGAAGGAAGTGGCCAGCTGCAGCGCCTCCTGCAGGCAGCCAATGTTTTTGCCTGTGGCCTGTGCAGACACATCTTTGCCACCACCTTTACCATCCATCAGGCCTGACACCTGCTGCACCCACTCGCTGGCTTTTAAGCCCCGATTGGCTGCATTCTAGAAGAAAGGAAGGGAAGGGGCAAGTCAGGACAGAAAATGGGATTGAGGGAGGAACGAAGGAAAAAAGGATGGAGAAGCCATCACCCACTCCTTGCCCTGGGTGATACTGCTGGAGGCCAAGACAGACTTTACGGCTAGTACAGGGGGGATGGCCACTGCCAGGACAGGACAGAGTGGCAAAACCAAGTATCAACCAGACAGATGCAACCACTGAGGAGGCCTGGGTAAGGGGGTACTGGCAAAGGTGACAAACAGGCAGGCAGGAGACGGGCTGTTTTAAATGCAGGTTGTACACACAGGCCTCAGCAAACAAGCTTAAGACCCAACACTTCCCACTGGTACAAGGTGGTTCTGACCTGAGGGACTTGACACAAGCACGTGATCTTGCCAGCCTCGTTGTCCACCGTGAAGAGCATGGCAGACGTCTGAGGGGAGTGTGTCTTGAAGAGCTTCAAGGCTTCATTCAGGGCCTGTGGGGAGGATTTGGCTCAGGCCATGGTGCTGGAGCAGGGACCCTCACTAGTGTGAACATTTGTAGCCCTCAGAAGGACTGCTACCACCCCCACCCCTTCCCAGAGCAGATGCCTCCCACATGCCGGGAGGTGCTGCTCCTCCCAACCTTAATCCCAGACAGTGGGCCCTTAGGCAACCACTTGGCTCAGAGCCACAGAGGTCACATATCAGCCACCAGAGGGCTGATGAGCCCCAGGGGAGGGGGCCCCTGAGTTGCCTTGGCTGAGGCACCGCTCTCCATCTCCAGGATGACGAGGGGCTGGTTGGGATTGCTGTCGATGAGCTGCTTTGTCTTCTCTAACACCTGCAAGAAAAAAGTCCAGAAGAGCAGCTCAGACAAAAAGCCCAGGCCCCAAACCCCTGACTGGATCCTGCCGGCCTTTGCCTAGGAAACACTCTGGCCACCGGTGCTGCCAGGACTCACTCGTTTCTGGACATCGGCTTTGCTGGCTCGGTCTAGGTCGTCCATGACCTTCTTTAGGGATTTGAGAGTCTCTCGCAATTCGTCCTTCTGCCACTGGGGGATGACTGCAGTGGCCAGGGCCTGGAACCAGAACCAGAAGACCATCTGAATCTGGGCCACAACTTGCTGGGATGTCAGCGTCCAGCCCACCCCAAAGTCCTCCCTGACTAGTGTCCTGGAAAGGAAAGCAAAAACACAAAGCTGTCTTCTGGCTTTGAGACCAGTCCCTTCTGGAGCAGCTACAGCAGGTGAAACAAGCAGGGCTAGAGAGAAAGGAAAGGCAGAAACCAGGGTCCAAGTCAGGCCTAGTCCTTACCAGGCTGGGAACAGACTGTGATGAGCTTCCTGACAGTTTGAAATGCAAATAAATGCCAGGCAGGCTCGGAAACAGGGGGCAGCCTTTTCCCCTTCTCCAAATCCCTCCACCCCAGTGCCCACATATGCTTGGGAAGAGCTCTCCTGCTAGCAGCAATGGGGGCAGCAGGGAACCTCCAGGGTCCAAGGCCAGGATCCATGGGGTCCCTGCTACAAGGCTGCAGGACAACAGAAGTCAGCCCAAAGGCCCATTTCACCAAGAACCAGGGCCTGACTGACTACAGGAGATTTACTGAAGACAGGGCATGGCTCATGCGTCAGGCCCGGAGGAGGGAGGGAAGCCACCCCTACCTCTCCAAGGTCAGCGATCTCCCTCTGCACGTCCTTGTTTGGAGCAGTCTGGGCCTTCACTTTGGCTTCCATGACAGAGAGAGATTTCTTCAAGCTCTCTGCTTTCCTGAGGGCCTGGGAGGGGACACCGGGTCAACCCCAGGCAGGAGGCCTGAGTCAGCCTCACTATCCTGGGTCTGAGCAGCTGTAGAAACCCCCGTGGCAGGCCCTGCAACATACCCCAAAAGTGTCTGGGGAGCAGGTACTGGCAGCACCAGGCCCCAGCAAGGAGCACAGTGCTCACAGGCCCACTGGCAAAGGTTGTACCCAACTCAGACTTGGGGATGATCAAGCTCGAAAATCAGGAACCCCATCACCCAGGAAGTGGCTAACCCTGGGGCTTTAGCACAAGTCAGACACACCAGTTCCCATGACAGCGCACCCATCCTCTACTGCACAGCCTAAGCACGACCCTAGGGGTACATGGATCAGTGCCGGGGGCCATGAAGCCATGGCGAATCTATGTCTTACACCCTCCTCCACCTGGAGATAAGAGGGGGTAGATAGCCAGATTTACATGTATTTTAAGACTAAACACAGGAAAGCTAGGAAATCTTGTATGGTGGCAGGTTTCTTCTGCCAAGCAGGGGTAGGACACTGGGGCAGGGGCAGTGGCCCAGTCTCTACTTTCACTCTCACTGCAGCAGCCACGCGGAGCATTGTTTGCTCTATGGATTCGCAGACTGGGCTCCTCTTGCCCTCTTCAGATAAGCCACAGACTAGCCTGACCTGCTCACCTTCTGGGCTTCGGCACCCGTGACAGCCACAATCCTCCGGATACCTTTGGCGATGGCTTCTTCCGTCACAATCACAAAAGCTCCTGCGTGACTTGAGTTCCGCAGGTGCCTGAATAGCAGAAAACAAAGGCCATGGTGAAAGAGGTCCTGACAGCTCTTGGCTGGGTGTCCCACTAGCGGACAAGAGAAGCAGGAATGCGTTGAGAGTCAGGGAAAGCCTGGGCTTGAGAGAGTTCTGACACCGAGTGAGACACCAGCTCACCAAGCCTGAGTGTTCTCAGCTCTCAGATGGGGATGATGCTCCCCACGTAGCTGCTATGAAAATCAAATGAGGCAAACAAGAAAGTGCTTTGTGGTCCCCAATATCCAATACAGTCTTACCATTAGGCTCTACGTGACAGTTTTGGTCCTGTGGTGGAACTTAATGCTCTATTTTTGTATTCCTGCTCATTAGGGGACAATTTGAGGATTGCTGTTAAAAATCTTACCACAACCCCTTGAACAAATATGCTTTATTTCTCAGTTGTTCATAGAACCTCAAATGCTCATTAATTCATCCTCATTCTTTGAGAGTGGTATAAGGTTTTTTTTTTTTTTTTTTTTTTTTTTTTGAGACAGAACCCTGTTCTGTTGCCCAGCCTGGAGTGCAGTGATGGGGTCTTGGCTCACCACAACCTCTACCTCCCAGGTTCAAGTGATTCTCCTGCCTCAGCCTCCCAAGTTAGCTGGGAAACAGGCACCTGACACCACTCCTAGTTAATTTTTGTATTTTTAGTAGAGACTGGTTTTCACCATGTTGCACAGGCTGGTCTTGAACTCCTGACCTCAAGTGATCTGCCTGCCTCAGCCTCCCTAAGTGCTGGGCATGAGGCATCGCACCCAGCCCTTGTATAAAGTTTTTGAAAGCTGCTTCCTGCCCAATTCAGCTGGGCAGAAAAGCCTGTAACTCAATCCCCCAGACCCCTACCCTACTCTGCACATCCCACTTGCTCCCTGCCTGCCAGAGGCCTGCAGGGGACCCTGGACAGTCTCAACCATGACATTAAGAATGTTCTTTTTGGCCAGGCGTGGTGGCTCACACCTGTAATCTCAGCACTCTGGGAGGCTGAGAGGGGTGGGTCACCTGAGATCAGGAGTTCATGACCAGCCACAACTCGTGGAGAAACCCTGACTCTACTGAAAATACAAAATTAGGCCAGGCACGGTGGCTCACACCTGTAATCCCAGCACTTTTGGAGGCCAAGGTGTGTGGATCACGCGGTCAGGAGATCGAGACCATCCTGGCTAACATGGTGAAACCCTAGCTCTACTAAAAATACAAAAAATTAGCCGAGCACGGTGGCACGCACCTATAGTCGCAGCTACTCAGGAGGCTAAAGCAGGAGAATGCTGTGAACCGGGGAGGCAGAGTTTGCAGTGAATTGTGATCAAGCCATGTGCACTCCAGCCTGGCAACAGAGCAAGGCTCAGTCTTAAAATTTGCTGGGCATAGTGGTGGGTGCCTGTAATCCCAGCTACGCGGGAGGCTGAGGCAGAAGACTCGCCTGAACCCTGCAGGCGGAGGTTGCAGTGAGCCAAGATGGCGCCATTGCACTCCAGCCTGGACAACAAGAGCGAAACTCTGTCTCAATAAAAAAGAATGTTCTCTTCCTGGCTGAGCATGGGGGCGCATGCCTGTAGTCCCAGCTACTTGGGAGGCTGAGGCATGAAAATCGTTTGGCAGGGAGCCGAGACTGTGCCACTGCACTCTACCCTGTGGGACACAACAAGACTCCACCTCAAAAAAAAATTCTTTTGATAAGGCTTCATTTGGAAGCAGGAACTTTCCAGGCCCCCATGACCTTCCCAGAAAGGCCCAGAGAGCTACAGAGGAATCCAAATTGGCAGAAGTGGCTATCCCATGCCAAACTGAGCTGGGTCAAGCACGTAGCCTGCTCAGGGGCTCTGAGACAATAGAGCTACGTTCCCTAGATGCCGCCCAAGCTGTCGAAGGAAATTGAGATCACAGGAATGGAAACGGCTAGGACTACATCAGGAGCTCAGTGAGCACTCCAGGCCTTGCTGAATCCCAAATTCACACTAGCCTTCTTGTTAGTTTCAGCCCAGCAAACAGCAGCAAACAACTGCAATGGTAAGTGTGAATACAATGTTTTCCACCTTATCCTCCTGGGAATGTTTCATCAGGAAATGTTCACATCAGATACGGGAGGTCTAATGGGAACACTATTTAGCAACTGTATTTCTGTGTCAGATACGGGAGGTCTAATGGGAACACTATTTAGCAACTGTATTTCTGAGGACTTCACTGCAACCTTAGAAAGAGGAGAGTTGTTCTAGCCTAAGACCTACATCCTCAGAAGGTGATGGCAGATGACCCATCTATCCTGCCCCTCCATGGTACTCACGTTCCCCCACAGAACTCAACAGAAGTCAGGGAGCCGGCAGGCCCAGAGGGGTCATCCAGCAGCTCAGACACCGGGACTCCAATGGAGACGACTCGCACAGGGTCAGGATAGGTCTCATCAAACACAGCCCGTAGGCCCTGGATGGCTTTTGCTGCTGCCAGGGGGCAATCCTGAGTGTAGACGGGCTGCCAGACAAAGAAGACAGAAAAGAGCTGGAAGAGATCCCTGGAGGTGCGGTACGACAAGGCAGGAGGAGCGCATGGTCCTGCATGCAGGATTTGCGTTCCGACCTGGCTCTGCCTGGCATGTGCCATGAGCTTCCTGAATCACACGTCACATGCAAAGTCAAGGGCATCAATATGGGAATTTCCAACTATTTTGTTAAACTGTGGACCAAATCTTTTATGTGAACAGACTTAACTAGAACAGCTCTGGTTCTCCTAAGGTGGGGATCAGACAAAGGCCTCTCCCTCTCCCCTTCAGCAACAACCACCACTGCCCTCTACAAAAGCACAGGTGAAGAATCACTGTTTTAAGCAAATCTACATGCAGGACGAATCTGGTAAAAACGGAGTGAGAGCACCGCACTGCTGAGACTGTGGAGAGACAGTGATGGTGCGGGGAGGGGAGGCGTTCAGCCGTCGCCCATCCTACCTTGGCTGCCTCAATCATCTCATTAGCAATCTCTTCAGCCTTCTTGATCTGTTGGGTGGACATGGCTCCCTTGGCAGTGAAGTCAAATCTAAGGCGATCAGGAGCAACCAGTGAGCCTTTCTGGTCAGCTTCCCCAAGCACTGAACGCAGGGCGAAGTTCAGAATATGCGTAGCTGTGTGGTTGCTCATGATGGGTCTTCGTCGGGGCTGGAAAGGGCAAAAGGGCTCATGGAGAGATCTGTAATAGACTGCTAGTTATCTCCCGGTACCTGCACCCCCAAGTGCTACAATTTTTATTGGAAATATGACTGTGCAGAATAAAGCTTACACTTCCCAGCTTCCCTGCGGCTAAGTGTGGCCATGTGACTAAGTTCTGGTCAACAGGTTTTGAGCAGAAGTGCTGTCTGCCATTAAAGGGATGGGACAGGGCCTCCCATTTCTTTTCCACCACCTAGAACAGGAACTGCCAAACGATGGCCTATGGCTAAATCTAGCCTGTCATCTATCTTTTCATTTTTAGAGACAGTCTTGCTCTGTTACCCAGGATGGAGTGCAGTGGCGCAATCATGGCTCAGTGCCACCTCAAACTCCTGGGCTCAAGCAATCCTCTTACCTCAGCCTCCCAAGTACCTGGAACTACAGGTATACACCACCACCCCCAGCTAATATTTTTTATATTTTGTAGAGATGGGGTCTCATGTTGTTGCCCAGGCTGATCTCAAACTCTTGGCCTCAAGCAATCCTCCCGCCTCGGCTTCCCCAAATGTGTGTGTTTATAAATTTTTATAAAGTTTTTTTTTTTTTTTTAATACAGAGTTTTGCTCTTGTTGCCCAGTCTGGAGTGCTATGGCGCGATCTCGGCTCACTACAACCTCCACCCGCTGGGTTCAAGCGATTCTCCTGCCTCAGCCTCCCAAGTAGCTGGGATTACAGGCATGCGCCACCACACCCGGCTACTTTTGTATTTTTAGTAGAGACAGAGTTTCTCCATGTTGGTCAGGCTGGTCTCCAACTCCAGACCTCAGGTGATCCGCTCACCTTGGCCTCCCAAAATGCTGGGATTACAGGCATGAGCTACTGCGCCCAGCCATAAACAGGTTGACAGCAGACACACCTGTTCGTTTACGTATGGTCAATGGCTGCTTGTACACTCCAACCACAGAGCTGAGTAGTCACAACCAAGAGCATGTGGTCCACAAAGCCAAAAATATTTAGTATCCAGTTATTTACACAAAGTTTGCCAACCCCTGGCTTAGACAATGGATCTGATAGCTATCCTCTGAACCAGGAAATTAAAGGCAACGCCCTAGGAAAGAAGTTGGAGTGACAGGTGAGGAGAAGCCAGGCCCTCTGACTCTGTGGGGCAGAGCGTCCATATCAGCTTGAGCTTTTCAGAACATACACTGCTATTCTGTTTGAAACTACTCTTACTCTGGAGCTCTGTCACATGCCACAGAGCCTACCTCTTCATGCTTTAGCATCCTTGGCTCCTGAAGAAGTAGGTAAGGTTAGAAAAGCAATCCATGAAACAAGTCCACAGGATCTTAACTGAAATCACTGGTGAAATCACTGACTTGGGAACATACAGATTAACTCTTAGTTGCATCCCTCACAATCCACCAAATGCACTGCAATTAACCCCTGCGGCCTACTTACAATGTCACTAGGGAGTGATAACAGTGACAGGACAATTTAAAGCTAGAGGAGAAGATGATTACTAACCAAATCCAATGGGGCCACAGTAACCCAACTCACCTCATCAATAAACAACCGGACCTGATCCCCCACTTTCAGGTCACCGTAGATCGTTCCGATGTGTAGCACATACCCTCCTCGGACCTGAGCATTCTTCACCGTAAACTCTGTTTTCTAAGAGGGGTCAAGGAGGAGACCAATAAATAAATCCTTAAAAATATATAAATTTTCTTCTATTTTCAATATAAATTCGTGTATATAAAAAATTATCTTTACATATGTAAATTGTACACACACATATATTCCATTAATATTATTAAACATAATTAAATAGGCCGGGTGCAGTGGCTTATGCCTGTAATCCCAGCACTTTGGGAGGCTAAGACAAGTAGATCACCTGAGGCCAGGGGTTCGAAACCAGCCTGGCCAACATGGTAAAATGCCATTTCTACTAAAAAAATACAAAAATGAGCCAGGTGTGATGGCAAGTGCCTATAATTCCAGCTAGCAAGTGCCTATAATTCCAGCTACTTAGGAGGCTGAGGCAGAATAATCGCTTGAACCCAGGAGGCAGAGGTTGCAGTGACCCAAGATCGTGACACTGCACTCCAGCCTGGGCTACAGAGCAAGACTCCATCCAAAAAAAAAAAAAAAAAAATTTATTTGTACACACAGACACACACAACATTAAGAAGCATCTTAGAATTTTTTTTTTTTTTAGACAGTCTCGCTCAGTCGCCCAGGCTGGAGTGCAGTGGCGCAATCTCAGCTCACTGCAACCACCGTCTCCTGGGTTCAAGCGATTCTCCCCTATCAGCCTCCCGAGCAGCTGGGATTACAGGCATCCACCATTATGCCCAGCTAATTTTTGTATTTTAGTAGACAGGGTTTCACCATGTTGGCCAGGGTGGTCTCACACTCCTGACCTCGGGTGATCCACCCACCTCGGTCTCCCAAAGTGCTAGGATTACAGGCGTGAGCCACCGTGCCCAGCCGCATCTTAGAATATTTAAAAGTTTCCGTAAGGAACCTGAAGCCTAGGAAGACAAAGTAACTCATTCAGCAGCAGCAGAGCTCTAGGCTGAGTTTTCTACAAGGACACCTCCCCTTCAGAGAGCTGCCTCTCCTTTTTAATGTGCAAAGCTTGTAGGAAACTTGCACCCTGGCTGCAAAAATATTTCTATGAGGGTACCCAATGGCCAGGAAAGCAACAGGTACAAGCAGCAGCTCCCTCAGCTTCAGAAATACTGACCATGGAACCCAACCCAAAGGGGTGTCAGGACTGCTCCCAAGGCCTGGAGCACTGTGGGGCAAGAGCAGCTCCCCAGCTCCATGCCTGGCCCTCCTCGGCTAACAAGGAAGAAGAACTGTTGGCTCACATCCTCGCTGCTGTCATCCACCTTCACCAGGTAGCCTTCGTCATAGATCTGCCCTCCTTGCTCTGCATAGAAACAGGTCTTGTCCAGCACCACTCCACACTCCTGGCCTGTGGACACCTCTTCCACGAACATCTTCTCCCTGCGCAGAGCCATCACTGTAGCCACTGTGTTCTCAAATGCTGCTCGAGGGAAGGCACAGAAAGGGGACAGTGGGTCAATGACCTTCTCATGCCTTCTTAGCAGACTTTTGCTGGATTCTCTTTCTCAAACTCTTCTTAGCTCCAAATTGTCCAACTGTATTTTGGAAGCAAACCCATTAGACTATGAAAGGGCTTCGCAGCCGGCGCAGTGGCTTGCCCTGTAATCCCAGCACTTTGGGAGGCTGAGGCGGGCGGATCACAAGGTCAGGAGATCGAGACCATCCTGGCTAACACAGTGAAACCTCGTCTCTACTAAAAATACAAAACATTAGCCTGCCATGGTGGTGGGCGCCTGTAGTCCCAGCTACTTGGGAGGCTGAGGCAGGAGAATGAGGTAAACCCGGGAGGCGGAGCTTGCAGTGAGCCTAGATCGCGCCACTGCACTCCAACCTGGGCGATAAAGCAGCAAGACTCCATCTCAAAAAACAAAACAAACAACAACAACAAAAAAAAAGGGCTTCTCGCAGGGCGCGGTGGCTCAAGCCTGTAATCCCAGCACTTTGGGAGGCCGAGACGGGCGGATCACGAGGTCAGGAGATCGAGACCCTCCTGGCTAACACGGTGAAACCCCGTCTCTACTAAAAATACAAAAAATTAGCC
>NC_045450.1:58907037-58953880 GCF_002776525.5 Piliocolobus tephrosceles | reverse complement strand
TTTTTTTTTTTTTTTTTTTTTTTTGAGACAGAGTCTCGCTCTGTTGCTCAGGCTGGAGTGCAGTGGCCTGATCTCAGTTCACTGCAAGCTCCGCCTCCCGGGTTTATGCCATTCTCCTGCCTCAGCCTCCCGAGTAGCTGGGACTACAGGCACCCGCCACCTCGCCCGGCTAGTTTTTTGTATTTTTTAGTAGAGACGGGGTTTCACCGTGTTCGCCAGGGTAGTCTCGATCTCCTGACCTTGTGATCCGCCCGTCTCGGCCTCCCAAAGTGCTGGGATTACAGGCTTGAGCCACCGCGCCCAGCCAGATTAGTAGATCTTTAAGAGTAGTAATAGGCCAGGCGCAGTGGCTCAGGCCTGTAATCCCAGCACTTTGGGAGGCCAAGGCAGGTGGATCACAAGGTCAGGAGATGAAGACCATCCTGGCTAACATGGTGAAACCCCATCTCTACTAAAAATACAAAAAACTAGCTGGCCGTGGTGGCACAGGCCTGTAGTCCCAGCTACTCGGGAGGCTGAGGCAAGAGAATCGCTTGAACCCGGGAGGCAGAGGTTGCAGTGAGCCGAGATCACGCCACTGCACGCCAGCCTGGGTGACAGAGTGAGACTCCATCTCAAAAAAAAAAGAGTGGCAATACATTCCCCTAGTCCAAGTTCAACTCATAAAGAATATACTCATTTTGTAGGCTTGCCTGAATAGATTCAGGTATAATATTGTTCTCGGCTGGGCACGGTGGCTCACACCTGTCATCCTGGCACTTTGGGAGGCCAAGACAGGTGGATAACCTGAGCTCAGGATTTCGAGACCAGCCAGGCCAACATGGTGAAACCCCGTGTCTACTAACATACAAAAATTAGACAGGCATGGTGGCACATGCCTGTAATCCCAGCTACTTGGGAAGCTCAGGCAGGAGAATTGCTTGAAGCTGGGAGGCAGAAGTTGCAGTGAGCCAAGATTGCGCTACTGCACTCCAGCCTGGGTGACAGAGCGAGACTCCATCTCAATAAAAAAAAGATTGTTCTCTACCAGGGCAAAAAAGCAGCAGAAACATGCATTGCCAATTTATTTTTTTGAGGCAGGGTCTTACTCTGTAGCCCAGGCTGGAGTGCAGTGGCACAAATATGGCTGACTGCAGCCTCAATCTCCCAGGCTCAAGTGATACTCCTGCCTCAGGCCCACAAGTAGTTGGAACTACAGGTGTGCGTCACCACACCCAGCTAATTTTTGTATTTTTGGTAGAGACATGGTTTTGCCATGTTGCCCAGACTGGTCTCACACTCCGGAGCTCAAGTGATCCACCCCCGCTCACATCCCAAAGTGCTGGGATTGCAGGCATGAGCCACTGCACCAGCTTTGTTTCTTAACGTTAGAATACTATTATCCAGCCGGGCGAGGTGGCTCCCCCCTGTAATCCCAGCACTTTGGGAGGCCAAGGCAGGCAGATCAAGAGGTCAGGAGTTCGAGACCAGCCTGGCAAACATAGTGAAACCCTATCTCTACTAAAAATACAAAAATTAGCTAGGCATGCTGGCATGTGCCTGTAATCCCAGCTACTCAGGAGGCTGACGCAGGAGAATCGCTTGAATCCAGGAGGCGGAGGTTGCAGTGAGCCAAGATCTTGCCATTGTACTCCAGCCTGGGCAACAGAGCTAGATTCCATCTCAGGAAAAATAAATAAATAAATAAAAAGAATGCTATTCAGATAATAGCATTCTAATAGCATTAGGATAATAGAATCCTAATAGCATTCTTTTTTTTTTCCGAGACGGAGTTTCACTCTTGTTGTCCGGGCTGGAGTGCAATGGCACGATCTCACCTCACTGCAACCTCTGCCTCCCAGGTTCAGGTGATTCTCCTGCCTCACCCTCCCGAGTAGCTGGGATTACAGTCACACACCACCACACCCAGCTAATTTCTATATTTTCAGTAGAGACAGGGTTTCACCATGTTGGTCAGGATGGTTTCAAACTCCTGCCTTAGGTGATCCACTTGCCCTGGCCTCACAAATGTTGGGATCACAGGTGTGAGCCACAGCACCAGGCCCCTAATAGCATTCTAATAGTTACTGTGGACTGTATCAATGTCAATTGTCCACTTTCCTGCATGATGTTACAATTACAGGAAATTGGACAAAGGGTGTGAGACCCTTCCTACAATTTTTTTTTTTTACAACTTCCTGTGATAATTATTTCAAAATAGAGCTAAGAAAACTTCCAGCCAAGGGTGCCCTATGTGTATAGAAGTGCATAGCGTGACTGTACGGCCCTCCAGGAGAGGCTGTCAGCAGTTTGCTGGATAGCTAATCTTGAGAAACAATCTTTCAAATACCCTCCAGATACGGGGCAGAATGCTCAGAAGTGGAAGGAGCAGAGCACCATACCGTAGCTACCACTGGAGTCCAAATGGTAATTGTACTTTGGGGAATCATCTGTAACCTCCAGACCCCGTGCCCGGAGCTCTTCAATAGCGTAAATGTCCAGCATAATGAGGTCTTCCCCACCGGCTCCCTTGCCCTGTGATTTCAGCTGTCAGCAAGAGAAACAAGCATAAGTTACACTACAGTAGGAGAAAAGGGATTCCAAAGGACTGGAACTTGCTAAACTATGCCCAGCGTAAACTGCCAGAACAGGGTTTTTCAATCCTGGCACTGCTGACATTTGGGGCCAGATCATTCTCTGTTGTGGAGGATCCTCTTGCAGTGTGGGATGCTGAGCGGCACCCTGGCCTCTGCCAAGTACATGACAGCAGGATCTGCCCCTGGTTGTGAAAACCAAAAATGTCTTCAGACATTATTGCCAATTGCCCCCTGGAAGGCAGACTCACCCCCACTTATGAACCACTGGTCTAGGGGAAAAAGCACTTCAAAGACTTTAATGGAAGGAAACTCATGTTTGGTCTGTAGCCAAGTGGTGTTGAGTTGGAAGGTGTTGGGTTTCCTGCTCACTCTCCAAGTTCTTTACCTGGGCCAGTTTCCTCTCCTCTTCAAAGCCATCCATGTCTACCACCAGGCCCTTCTCTTCAGCAATCAGTCCAGTCAGATCCACTGGAAACCCATAGGTGTCATAGAGGAGCCAAGCAGTGTCTCCTACACAGCACAAAGGAGGTGTGTCAAAAAACACAGATGGCCCCTTTTCCATGCCAAGTCCTCCAAGAGGATGTTGGGACTGGCAGAAGGAATTAAAGAGATAAGGCCAGTCAGTATCGACCCTGTGTGCCCATCAGAAAATCCAACACATGTTTTCCAGTTAACCTGGGGGAAACACAATGGATGTCCTGATACAATTCTGGATTTTGTTTTTTTTAACCTTTTTTTCTTTTTAAACCTCACCTGGGCCGGGCACAGTGGCTCACACCTGTAATCTCAACATTTTGAGAGGCTGAGGCGGGTGGATCACGAGGTCAGGAGATCGAGACCATCCTGACTAACACAGTGAAACCCCGTCTCTACTACAAATACAAAAAATTTGCTGGGCTTGGTGGCAGGCACCTGTAGTCCTAGCTACTTGGGAGGCTGAGGCAGGAAAATGGCGTGAACCCAGGAGGAGGCAGAGTTTGCAGTGAGCCAAGATCGCACCACCGCACTCCCACCTGGGCAACAGAGATTCCATCTCAAAAATAAATAAATAAATAAATAAATAATAATAATAATAAAAACCTCACCTAGACAATTTTCTATTTCTTTTTTCTTGTTGCCCAGGCTGGAGTGCAATGCCATGATTTTGGCTCACTGCAACCCACCTCCCGGGTTCAAGCGACTCTCCTCTCTCAGCCTCCTGAGTAGCTGGGATTACAGGTGCATGCCACCACACCCAGCTAATTTTTTGTATTTTTAGTAGAGACAGGGTTTTGCCCTGTTGGGCAGGCGAGTCTTGAACTCATGAACTCGTGATCCGCCTGCCTCGGCCTCCCAAAGTGCTAGGATTACAGGTGTGAGCCACCACGCCCGGCCAACAAATCTCTCTCTTGATCTGAACGTAAGTGTGTTCAATTTGTGAAAATTCATCAAGCTTTTCCCTTGTTATACTTAAATAAAAAGGGGAAAAAAATCTTTGGAATTTATTTTCCCCAAATTGCAAGAACAGTATATACCAAATATTCCCACAAATACCTACATGTATTTATTTGCATGCAAACAGAGAGGAATCCTGAAGAGTTAGACACCAAACCGTTAAGAGTTGTTCCCTCTGAGAAAAAAATCTCCCCCCACCCTGCCCCTGGGAAAAAGGATTTTCTTTTTCTGAACACTTTTGTATTCTGTATCGTTTGAATACTTTGCCACAATGATGCATTACTTTTACCATTTTACTATAAATTCCAGTTTCCACCAAAAGCAGTTCAATCAAGCTATGTTCAGCCTCAGAGACACGGGAGCCCACAGTCAGTCTGTGAGAAAGGGCTTGTCTTTCCCAGAAAGATCAAATGGCCAGGATGGAGAAGGGCAAAAACTGGTCCCTACCGGGAATGGTCTTGCTGTCTCCCAGGCTCTGAATTTTCCTGTCCAGGATGCGACGCCCTCTGCTGAGAGTCTTGAGAAACTGCACCTCTTCTTCATTAATGATGTCCTTCACCATGTCTGGGTCCTTCTTCAGCTCAGGAAATGCATCTCCCTGACAAAGGGGAAGCAAGATGAGGGGCTGGATGAAACCAAAGACTCTTCCCTGCCCCCTCTTAAAAAACCTCCTTAGCAGGGTGCAGTGGCTCACGCCTGGAATCCTACCACTTTGGGAAGCCGAGGCTGGGCTCCGGAGTTCAAGACCAGCCTGGGCAACACGGTGAAACCCCGTCTCTACTAAAATAGAAAAAATCAGCTGGGCGTGGCGGTGTGTGCCTGTAATCCCAGTTACTCGGGAGGCTGAGACAGGAGAATCGCTTGAACCCAGGAGGCGGAGGTTGCAGTGAGCTGAGATCATGCCATTGCACTCCAGCCTGGGCGACACAGCAAGACTCTGCCTCAAAAAACAACAACAAAAAGCTCCTCAACAGTATGCCCTCTCCCACCCCATCCCTCTTAAAGGATTGCTTTAGCACAGAAGGGTAAGCAGAGAAACGAACCTACCAGGGACTGTACAACAACATCCACTAATGTAGCAAAGAAGCCCCTGCTGGCATTGAGCTTTTCATGGGCGTAGCGGACAGCTCGGCGGAGAATCCGTCTCAACACATACCTGTAAGAGGCAGAAACTAGTCCCTAACGTTCCCAGCTGAGGGTTTTGTCGTGAATCTCTTGGAATCCTACCCAAAGCAACACCACTTTCAGGAACTTTCTTTTATCCTAAGCATGCACTTTTGCATTCCCCAAGGTCATTAATTTTAGCCTAAGACTCAGTAACATACCCACAAATACCCGTCAAGCCTTGCCTAGGGTAAACACTGGTTTGTTTTCCTTTCACATTCAGTTACCCATATAGGAAGGCAAGACAGACAAGACGTGTACTTGATGCCGGTGATCCCAGGTCCTGCCTGTCAGTAACAGAGCTTCCCAGGGCTGGTCAATACCCTGGCCCTGCCAATCTCCTATCAGGCAACTTTAAATACAATCCTTATCATCTGTACTCAGCAGCAGAGATTTAGTATAGTGGCAACTATGTGACAGTAGCTGAAACTCCCTTCATCCCTTAAAAAAGCGGTGGAGGGATTCTTCCAGCTGCCCAAAAGACAAGGAAACAATAACGAAGGATGGCGTTAAGTTTCATAAAAAGGCCGGGCGTGGTGGCTCACACCTGTAATCCCAGCACTTTGGGAGGCCAAGACAAATAGATCACCTGAGGCCAGGAGTTCGAGACCAGCCTGGCCAACATGGCAAAACCCCATCTCTGGCTGGGCACAGTGGCACACACCTGTAATCCCAGCACTTTGGAAGGCCGAGGCGGGCGGATCACCTGAGGTTGGGAGTTTGAGACCATCCTGACCAACATGGAGAAACCCCATCTTTACTAAAAATACAAAGTTAGGCATGGTGGCACATGCCTGTAATCCCATCTACTCGGGAGGCTGAGGCAGATGAATCGCTTGAACCCGAGAAATGGAGGTTACGGTGAGCCAAGATCGCGAAATTGCATTTGGCCCAGGCAACAAAAGTGAAACTCTGTCTCAAAAACAACAACAAAAAAAGGCCAGGCGCGGTAGCTCATGCCTGTAATCCCAGCACTTTGGGAGGTCGAGGTGGGTGGATCACGAGGTCAGGAGATGGAGACCATCCTGGCCCATCCTGGCTAACACGGTGAAACCCTGTCTCCACTAAAAATACAAAAAATTAGCCTGGCGCAGTGGTGGGCACCTGCAGTCCCAGCTACTCAGGAGGCTGAGGCAGGAGAATGGCGTGAACCTGGGAGGCGGAGCTTGCAGTGAGCCGAGATCGCGCCACTGCACTCCAGCCTGGGCGACAGAGCAAGACTCTGTCTCAAAAAAAAAAAAAAAAAAAAAAAAACCCATCTCTACTAAAAATACAAAAATAAGCCAGGCATGGTGGTGTGCACCTGGAATCCCAGCTACTTGGGAGGCTGAGGTTGCAGTGAGGCGAGATCACGCCATTGTACTCCAGCCTGGGCGACAGAGCAACACTCCATCTCATAAAAAAAAAAAAGTTTCATAAAGAGTCATACATAGCACATGTGGTACCAGTCCAAACACCACCCAGTGTGCAGCATACTTACCCGCGCCCTGTGTTGTCAGGCCGGCCACCATCAGCCAGTGCCACAGTGATGGTCCGAGCATGGTCAGCCAGCACCCGGTAGGCCATGTCACTCCCATCAGCATCCTCAGCACCAACCTTCCCAGTGTACGGTCGGGCACCTGTGCCCTACAGTTAAGAATCAGGAGGCAGCCCTTTAGGAAGCAGCCTTTCTGGCGCTACCTCACCCAAGGAGGTTCCTAGAGGATTGAGGAGCATTAGGAGAAAGGATGCCCGTCTTGCTAGATCCTATAACCCCAAGAATGTGACACTGGGGAAGTGGAGAGACTCCAGCGAGTCCCTACACTCAAAAATTACACTGTTTCAGGTCTAGAGCCTCACATTATTAACAATGAAGTAGGCAGATGGAAATGGGTATTCTTAGCTGGCAAAGCATGTGGTCATTTTTTCTTTGACAGCACTATTAAGAACCCAGCCTGGAAAACTCCACAGAAGTTTGCAGTGTTTGCAATAGGACCAGTACCTTCTGAATGGCTTCAAAGTAAGGGACAAAAAGGTCAGTGTCATAGTTGGACATCTTATTCTGCAGCACAGATACCAGTCGCTCCAGGCCCATCCCTGTGTCAATGCTTTTCTTGGGAAGAGGTTTCAGAATGCCATCAGCTTCCCTGTATGATCCAGAAGAAGAGGGGGTTGAAGCAGAGACTCAAGCTGCCATCTCTCCAGTCCCTGCTGGTTAAAATTCATTTACAGAGCAGTTTGCAGGCTGTGACCACCTGCCATTTGCCCGGTTTGGTGGGAAGAGGGAAGTGGAGGGATAAAGGAAGGAGAATTACTGTGGGGTTCGTTTAAGAGTGAGGCAAGGCCAGGCGCAGTGGCTAAGTCTGTAATCCCAGCACTTTGGGAGGCTGAGGTGGGGTGGACCACCTGAGGTCAGGAGCTCGAGACCAGCCTGACCAACATGGAGAAACTCCGTCTCTACTAAAAATACAAAATTAGCCAGGTGTGGTGGCACATGCCTGTAATCTCAGTTACTCAGGAGGCTGAGGCAGGAGAGTCACTTGAACCCGGGAGGTGGAGGTTGTGGTGAGCTGAGATCGCGCCATTGCACTCCAGCCTGGGCAACAAGAGTGAAATTCCATCTCAAAAAAAAAAAAAAAGGCTGGGCATGGTGGCTCACACCTGTAATACCAGGATTTTGGGAGGCCGAGGCGGGCGGATCACGTGAGGTCAGGAGCTCGAGACCAGCCGGGCCAACACGATGAAACCCCACCCCTGCCAAAAATATTTTAAAAATTAGCTTGGCATGGTGGCACACACTTGTAATCCCAGCTACTCAGGAGGCTGAGGCAGAAGAATTGCTTGAACCCGGCAGGCAGAGACTGCAGTGGGCTGAGATCGTGCCACTGCACTTCAGCCTGGGTGACAGAGCAAGATTCCGTTTCAAAAAAAAACAAAAAAAAAAACAAAAAAACCCCAAAACCGAGGCAAGCTTCAAGGAAATGGGCTTTAAAACAGCAGTCCAGCTGCCGGGCATGGTAGTTCACACCTGTAATCCCAGCACTTTGGGAGGCTGAGGCGGGCAGATCACGAGGTTGGGAGTTCGAGACCAGCCTGACCAACATGGAAACCCCATCTCTACTAAAAATACAAAATTAGCTGGGCGTGGTGGCACATGCCTGTAATCCCAGCTACTCGGGAGGCTGAGGCAGGAGAATTGCTTGAACCCGGGACACAGAGGTTGCAGTGAGCCGAGATCGCACCATTGCACTCTAGCCTAGGCAATAAGAGCAAAACTCCATCAAAAAAACAAAAAAACAAAAACAGCAGCCTCAAGAAGCTATTAGGTGCGATAAGGCTTAGTTCTTGAAAGAACAGGCCCATCCTTGTTCCAGAGATCAGAAGGGTTTTCTGAGAAATAAAGAAATGAGCATTTAGCTGAGAAGACAGCCACACAGCTCCGAGTTCCTCTTCCCCTGCTCAGCTCAAGGAAAGGAATGGAGTAGGACCCCAAGGCTACCTGTTATACTGGATGAACACAAGGTTCCAGATCTCCAGCACATTAGGGTCATCCTGGTTGACAAGGTGTGCGGCATCCCGACCACCAATCCGGTCGTAGTGTATCTCACTGCAAGGACCGCAGGGGCCTGTGTCACCCATCTCCCAGAAGTTATCCTTCATGTTGCCTGGGAGGATTTTGGTGTCATCCAGCCTGACAAAGGAGTAAAGATAAGCCCAGTTACAGCCCCTGACAAAGAGTTCTGTCCAGACTTACAACCACCACAAAAGAAATTCTTAGGATTGGCCACAGACAGTGGCTCACGTCACTGCACTCCAGCCTAGGCGACAGAGCGAGACTCTGTCTCAAAAAAGAAAAAAAAAAAAGAAATTCTTAGAATTTTTAATAAAGAAGTTCCAACCTTCAGAATTACTAATGCTAAGCCTGCACATAAAACCTGCTAAAGAAACAGAACATGACTCTTCTCAAGAGTGCCTACAATAGAAGAGAATACAAAATATACACATGCTATGACCGAAACTCAATGAAAATACACAAGAACATGAGTAAGGCCTAGAAAGGAACACATAATAATGAAAACGGCCATGTGCATTGCTTGAGCTCAGGAGTTTGAGACCAGCCTGGGCAACATGGAGAAACCCAGTCTCTCCAAAAATTATTTAAAAAATTAGCTGGGTGGGGTGATGCACACCTGTAGTCCCAGCTACTCGGGAGAGGATCACTTGAGCCCAGGAAGTTGAGGCTGCAGTGAGCTGTGATCATGCCACTGCACTCCAGCCTGGGTGACAGAGTAAGAGCTGTCTCACACACGCACACAAACAAGATTGTGCTTGCTTAATAAAGTGTAGATACACAGTACATGAAGTCAAATAAAAGAAGATTTTAAAAACCAGGGTCAAGATTAATATTTAATTTTTACACGTTACTACCCAAAACTCCAACTACACTTAGACTACAGAGTCAACCAAGTAGGAGTTTTAGATCAAGTAAAAGGGGAAGTTGGGTTGGAATAACATATCTAGAGTAAAAGTAATTAAAAAAACAGAGAAGCAGCCCTGTTTCCAAGTACAGTAAAAAGCTATGCACTAAAGGACAAAAGAATTAAGTAAAAAGAACAAGAAAATGAGACAAACACATCATGGGCAGCCCAGCTATCTACAGAGGGCACACACCCCACGTTCAGATTCTCCTTGATGCAGCACTTCACAAATTTTACTAAATTCACAGCACAGAACACGTATAGCTCACCTGCTGTCTTAGCTTGCATAGTATTGATTATACTTGAGAATTATGTTATGTTTAAAAAAACTGGTTAGCCACAGTGGCTGATGTCTGTAATTCCAGCAATTTGAAAGGCCAAGGCAGGCAGATCGCTTGAGCTCAGGAGTTCAAGATCAGCCTGGGCAACATGGCAAAACCCTGTCCCTATACAAAAACTAGCCAGGCAGGTGGTGCATGCTCCTAATCCTAGTTACTTGGGAGGCTTGAGATGGGACGATCACCTGAGCTCAGGCAGTAAACTATGATTACACCACTGCACTCCAGCCTGGGTGAGAGTGAGACCCTGTCTCAAAAAACAAAACAAAAAAATTCCTTTTTCCAGCCGGGTGCAGTGGCTCACGCCTGTAATCCCAGCACTTTGGGAGGCCGAGGTGGGCGAATCACCTGAGGTCAGGAGTTCGAGACCAGCCTGACCAACACAGTGAGACCCTTATCTTAAAAAAAAAAAAAAAAAAAAAAAAAGAAGGGATAGGTGCAGTGGCTCATGCTTGTAATCCTAGCACTTTGGGAGGCCAAGGTGGGCAGATCACAAGGTCAGGAGATCAAGACCATCCTGGCTAACACAGTGAAACCCTGTCTATACTAAAAATATGAAAAAATTAGCTGGGCGTGGTGGCGGGATCCTGTAGTACCAGCTACTTGGGAGGCTGAGGCAGGAGAATGGCGTGAACCTGGGAGGCAGAACTTGCAGTGAGCCGAGACTGCACCACTGCACTCCAGCCTAGCTGACAGAGCAAGACTCTGTCTCAAAAAATAAATAAATAAATAAAATAAAAAGTAAAAAAAGATATCAATGCATCTAAAAATAATTACTGCCGGGCGCGGTGGCTCAAGCCTGTAATCCCAGCACTTTGGGAGGCCGAGACGGGTGGATCACGAGGTCAGGAGTTCGAGACCATCCTGGCTAACACGGTGAAACCCCGTCTCTACTAAAAAATACAAAAAGCTAGCCGGGCGAGGTGGCTGGTGCCTGTAGTCCCAGCTACTCGGGAGGCTGAGGCAGGAGAATGGCGTAAACCCGGGAGGCAGAGCTTGCAGTGAGCTGAGATCCGGCCACTGCACTCCAGCCCGGGCAACAGAGCGAGACTCCGTCTCAAAAATAAAAATAAAAAAAAAATTAAAAAAATAAAAATAATTACTGTCACCCAGGCTGGAGTGTAGTAGAGAGATCTCAGGTCCCTGCAACCTCCACCTCCTGGGTTCAAGCGATTCTCTTGCCTCACTCCTCCATGGGCATCTCAAAATGAACCCAGAGATGGGAAATGACCACGTATTCCAGGTCATAAAACCCCACTCTGGCACTGAGTGTCTTTTCACTCCTCTATACTCTCAAGAAGCGATCTGCATTCTTACCCCAAATTTTGCCAGATCTGTTTGCATTCCAGATCTGGTTCTAAGCCAGCTGCTTCATCCCCACCAAAGTAAGTAACATAAAGTCTTTCAATGGGAATGCCAAACACTTGGGTGAGGAGTTGCAGAGCCATCTTACATGCCAATTCCTACAAAAAGAACAGAGAGAAAGATATGGAACATCATCAAACCAAAATCTATTTAGTATGAGACCAGATCCTAGGAACAAAGACACAAAATCACAACATGTTCACTCTAAACTCAATCAAATTCAAGATCAGTTTATAGAAGAAATCCAAATATATACTGAAATCATCAAATTATAGGTCCTACTTCCAGGAAATCTTAGAATTAATAAATCCCATTCATTCCTGAATCAGCTACATGATATTTCACATTTTAAAACATGCAAAATTAGCACCCAGTTCCCACTGTGGAAAAGACCATTGTCCTCAAAACCCTAGTGGTTCTCCTGCTCTGAACTTACCTTAAAGTAATCTCCAAAAGACCAAGAGCCCAGCATCTCGAAGAAGGTGTGATGGTAGACATCCTTGCCCACATCGTCCAGGTCATTGTGTTTGCCCCCTGCCCGGATGCATTTCTGGGTATTGGCGGCTCTGCTCAGCTTTGCCATGGGGTGAGATGGGTCAATTGTGTTCAGGAAGATGGGTTTAAACTAAAAAAGGAGAGCAGTTCAACTTTTAAAGGGTGCAGGTGATGTCAGGTGGCCAGACATTGGCAGGAAGAGACCACCACACTCTAACTGTGCAGTTCATGATTAACATGCCCGGAATATAGACATCTGTCAGAACAGGTGGCCTGGTGGAGCCAAAGCAGAGGGTAGCCTCTCATGGAGCAGTTTCTCCTTGAACCTAGCTCCCTAACAGCCCCCAACACCACCAGTGACACCACCTGCAGAGGGGAAAGGCCTGCCAGATCTAACAGCCAAAGGTTGATGTGGTGAAACCTGGGCTTCTTCACAAGTCTCTGATGTTCAGGGCTTATAACATCTTTCTGGAAGAACTTATCCTGAAAATTGATATGTTCACTTGGCAGTAAATGTGAGGAAGAAGAAAAAAAACCTGACACATATTAAGGGAATAAAATCGGCACGTTGATGAATGATTGGATGTATCAGTCATCTAGCTGGGACGGCCTTGCTCTGAGGATGTACCAGTCATGTTTTGATGTGTCATTGTTATTTGTTAACTTTGCTTTATATTTCCCACTAGACCTGTTCAATTCACTGCTATTCAATTTGGTAACTACTCAACAGGTTTTCTTTTTTCTTTTTCTTTTTTTTTGAGACGGAGTCTCGCTCTGTCTCCCAGGCTGGAGTGCAGCGGCCAGATCTCAGCTCACTGCAAGCTCCGCCTCCCGGGTTTACGCCATTCTCCTGCCTCAGCCTCCGGAGTAGCTGGGACTACAGGCGCCCACCACCTCGCCCAGCTATAGTTTTTTTCTTTTTTGTATTTTTTAGTAGAGACGGGGTTTCACCGTGTTAGCCAGGATGGTCTCAATCTCCTGACCTCGTGATCCGCCCGCCTCGGCCTCCCAAAGTGCTGGGATTACAGGCTTGAGCCACCGCGCCCGGCCAGGTTTTCTTTTTTTTTTTGAGATGCAGTCTGTGTCGCCCAGGCTGGAGTGCAGTGGCGCAATCTCAGGTCACGGAGATTCTCTTGCCTCAGCCTCCCAAGTAGTTGAGATTACAGGCACGCACAGGTACACCTGGCTAATTTTTGTTTTTTTTTTTTTTAGTAAAGATGGGGTTTCGTCATGTTGACCAGGCTGGTCTCAAACACCTGACCCCAAGTGATCCGAAGTGGTGCGCCCGCCTCAGCCTCCTAAAGTGCTGGGATCACAGGTGTGAATCACTGCGCCCAGTCTTACCATTAGACACTTGTGACCATGTAAAACTGAATTAAAATTAGGCTAGGCAAGGTGGCTCATGCTGGTAATCCCAGCACTTTGGGAGGCCAAGAAGGGAGGATTCCTTCAAGCCCAGGAGTTCAAGACCAGCCTGGGAAACATAGGGAGCCCCTGTCTCTATTTTTGTAAAGTTCAAAAAGCAAAATTAAATATTTATTAATTAATTTTTTTTTTTTTTTTTTTTGAGACGGAGTCTTGCTCTGTCGCCCGGGCTAGAGTGCAGTGGCCGGATCTCAGCTCACTTCAAGCTCCGCCTCCCGGGTTTTACCCCATTCTCCTGCCTCAGCCTCCGGAGTAGCTGGGACTACAGGCGCCCGCCACCACGCCCGGCTAGTTTTTTTGTATTTTTAGTAGAGACGGGGTTTCACCCTGTTAGCCAGGATGGTCTCGGCCTCCCAAAGTGCTGGGATTACAGGCTTGAGCCACCGCGCCCGGCCTAATATTTTTAAAAATTAGAAATTCTCAGCCAGGCACAGTGACTGATGCCTGTAATCCCCAGCACTTCAAGAGGCTGAGGTGGGCGGATCACCTGAGGTTGGGAGTTCGAGACCAGCCTGACCAACATGGAGAAACCCTATTTCTACTAAAAATGCAAAATTAGCCAGGCGTGGTGGTGCATGCCTGTAATCCCAGCTACTCAGGAGGCTGAGGCAGCAGAATCACTTGAACCCAGGAGGCAGAGGTTGCAGTGAGCCGACATCGTGCCACTCCACTCCAGCCTGGGCTATACAGTGAGACTCCGTCTAAAAAAAAAAAAAAAAAAAAATTAGAAATTCTGTTCCTCAGTCACACTGGCTCAGTAGTCACACATGACTGATGGCTGCCATGTTGAACAGAATATTTCCGTCACTGCAAAAATTCTACTGGACAGTCTTGTGCTAGATCACGAACTCCTTGAAAGCACACACTCTCTCACTCATCTCTGTATTTCCGGCACCTAGCTGGGTGCCTAATATCATTTCGAATTGGGGGGAAAAAAGGTATTTGTTGATCAAGAGGCAATATGGCACAAAGGTTAAGGAAATGACTATCTGGGTTCAAGTCCACACTGGCACTTACCAACTATGTGAGCATGAGCAACTGACTTGAGCTCTCAGTGCCTCGGTAGGGATGGCAACAGAGTTGGGTGTGAATGAGTTTAATGTATGCGAAAGACAAAGAGCAGCGCCTGGCACACAGTAAGTGCTGCATGCAGGCTGACAGCTATTGTCAATAAGAAAATGTTTACAAGGTCAGGCATAGTGGCTCACGTCTGTAATTTCAGCAATTTGGGAGGCCGAAGCAGGCGGATCACGAGGTCAGGAGTTCGAGACCAGCCTGGCCAAGATGGTGAAACCCCATCTCTACTAAAAATATAAAAATTAGCCAGGCGTGGTGGTGGGCGCCTGTAGTCCCAGCTACTTGGGAGGCTGAGGGAGGAGAACTGCTTGAACCTGGGAGGCGGAGATTGCAGTGAGCTGAGATTGCGTCATTGAATTCCAGCTTGAGCGACAAGGCCAGGTGCGGTGGCTCACGCCTATAATCCCAGCACTTTGGGAGGCCAAGACGTGCGGATCACCCGAGGCCAGGAGTTCGAGACCAGCCTGGCCAACATGGCGAAACCCTGTCTCTACTAAAAATATAAAAATTAGGCCGCGTGCAGTGGCTGACGCCTGTAATCCCAGAACTTTGGGAGGCTGAGGTGGGCAGATCACGAGGTCAAATCGAGACCATCCTGGCCAACATGGTGAAACCCTGTCTCTACGAAGAAAAGAAAATACAAAAAATTAGCCGGGTGTGGTGGCGGACGCCTGTAGTCCCAGCTATTTGGGAGGCTGAGGCAGGAGAATGGCATGAACCCGGGAGGCAGAGCTTGCAGTGAGCCGAGACTGCGCCACTGCACTCCAGCCTGAGCGACAGAGCAAGGCTCTGTCTCAAAAAAAAAAACAAACAAATTAGCCAGGTGTGGCGGCAGACACCCATAATCCCAGCCACTAAAGCAGAAGAATCACTTGAACCCGGGAGGTAGAGGCTGCAGTGAGCCGAGATTTTACCACTGCACTCCAGCCTGGGCAACAAGAGCAAAATTCTGTCTCAAAAAAAAAAAAGTTTACAAACATTGGACTCCCTGATTCTTGTTGAGGCGGTTCATGTGGGAGGTGACAAAGCTTGCACCCAGGTATGCCTGAATAGAAACAGAAGCTTTCCAGTGTTCCAAAAGCCTATCTCATTGAATAAGACCACCTAAAATTAGTGCCTCCAATTCTAGGTATATGCATAGGACTCACACATAACTGAAGATATTTTTCTTTTTTTTCCATTTTGAGACAGGGTCTTGCTCTGTCACCCCGGCTGGAGTCCAGTGGCATGATCACGGCTCACCTCAACCTCCTGGGCTCAAGCAATCCTCCCACCTCAGCCTCCCAAGAGGCTGGAACTACAGGTGTGAGCCACCACCAGCTAATTTTTCCATTTTTCTTTAATTTTTTTCTTTTCCTTTCAGACAGGGTCTTCCTATGTTGCCCAGGCTCCTCTCCAACCCCTGGGCTCAAGCAATCCTCTTACTTTGGCCTCCCAAAATGCTGGAATTACAGGCATGAACCACTGTGCCTGGCCCATTAATTTTTTTTTTTTTTGAGATGGAGACGGAGTCTCACTCTGTCACCCGAGCTGGAGTGCAGTGACGTGATCTTGGCTCACTGCAACCTCTGCCTCCCAGGTTCCAGCGATTCTCCCGCCTCAGTCTCCCAAGTAGCATAATTTTTTTGTGAGACCAGTCTCACTGTGTTGCCCAAGCTGGTTTGGAATTCCCAGGCTCAAGTGATCCTCCCATCTCAGCCTCCTCAGTAGATGTAATTACAGGGGCACTGTGCCCCATTTTTCATAATTTTATAGTTATTATTATAAGAGGCAGAATATATTCCCACTGTTTCTAACTTTCCATGCCAGAAAAGACACCTAAGAGAAAAGAAAATGTCAACTCATCCCAGAGTGAGGAGCATCCTAAGGGCTGCAGATGCACTGGGTGAGCAGGGCTCCAAGAGAACCATTACAGGAAAGCCCTGAGAGCACCATCTCACCTGAGCCCCCTTCAGCCACGACCAGCTTGGCAAGTATTTAGTGTCACAGACATGCTGACAAACTCCTCTTAAAGTCCTTTATAAACTTGTCATGCTTGCCAGGCGCGGTGGCTCAAGCCTGTAATCCCAGCACTTTGGGAGGCCGAGACGGGTGGATCACGAGGTCAGGAGATCGAGACCATCCTGGCTAACACGGTGAAACCCCGTCTCTACTAAAAATACAAAACTAGCCGGGCGAGGTGGCGGGCGCCTGTAGTCCCAGCTACTCGGGAGGCTGAGGCAGAAGAATGGCGTAAACCTGGGAGGCGGAGCTCGCAGTGAGCTGAGATCTGGCCACTGCACTCCAGTCCAGGCGACAGAGCGAGACTCCACCTCAAAAAAAATAATAAATAAATAAATAAATAAATAAATAAATAAACTTGTCATGCTTTCATCATTTCAAGAGTTAACCCTTTTCTCTTACAATAAACCTTTAAAATGTCTTTTTCTTTTCTTTCCTTTTTTGAGACAGGGTCTCACTATGTTGCACAGGCTTAAGTGCAGTGGTATGATCAGGGCTCACTGTAGCTTTGAACTCCCAGGCTCAAGTGATCATCCTCAGCCTCCCCAAAAGCTGGGACTACAGGCATACACCACTACACCCGGCTAATTTTTGTATTTTTAGTAGGGACAGGGTTTCACCATGTTGCCCTAGGCTGGTCTCAAACTTCTGGATTCAAGTGATCTGTCTACCTTAGCCTCCCAAAGTGTTGGGATTACAGGCATGAGCTGCTGCACCCAGGCTCACGTATATTTTTCATTCAACCTCCCCAAACAAACTGTACTAATAAATTTTCTTCAGCAATGGATCCAGAGTGGCACTGGTGGCAATAGTTTCAAGAAAGGGGTTAGGTGGGCGGGGTGTGGTAGCTTAGCCTAACCCTGGAATCACAGCACTTTGGACAACTAAGGCAGGAGGATTACTTGAAGCCATGGGTTCGAGACTAGCCTGAACACCTTGGTGAGACCCCATCTCTGCATATAAATAAATAAAATAATTTAGGCCAGGCAAGGTGGCTCACATCTATAATCCCAGCACTTTGGGAGGCTGAGGCGGGTGGATGACCTGAGGTCAGGAGTTCGAGAACAGCCTGGTCAACACAGTGAAACCCCGTCTCTACTAAAAATACAATAATTAGCCAGGCGTGGTGGTGCATGCCTGTAGTTCCAGCGACTTGGGAGGCTGAGGCAGGAGAATCGCTTGAACTCGGGAGGCGGAGACTGCAGTGAGCCAAGATTGCACCACTGCACTCCAGTCTGGGCAACAGAGCGAGACTGTCTCAAAACAATAAGTAAATTAAAAAATAAATGAATAAAATAATTTTAAAAGCTGACATGCTAGAGCATGCTTGTAGTTCTAGCTACTTGGGAGGCTTACGTAAGAGGATCACTTAAGCCCAGGAGTCTGAGGCTACAGCATGCTAGGATCATGCCACTGCACTTCAGCCAGGATGACAGAGTGAGACCCTCTCTCTAAAGAATAATAGCTGGCCGGGCGTGGTGGCTCATGCCTGCAATCCCAGCACTTTGGGAGGCCGAGGCGGGTGGATTACGAGGTCAGGAGATCGAGACCATACTGGCTAACACAGTGAAACCCTGTCTCTACTAAAAATACAAAAAACTAGCCAGGCGTGGTTGTGGGCGCTTGTAGTCCCAGCTACTCGGGAAGCTGGGGCAGGAGAATGGCAAGAACCTGGGAGGCGGAGCTTGCAGTGAGCGGAGATGGTGCCACTGCACTCCAGCCTGAGCGACAGAGCAAGACTCTGTCTCAAAAAGAGACCAGGCGCGATGGCTGATGCCTGTAATCCCAACATTTTGGGAGGCCGAGGTGGGTGGATCACAAGGTCAGGAGATAGAGACCATCCTGGTTAACATGGTGAAACCCCGTCTCTACTAAAAATACAAAAAATTAGCCAGGCGTGGTGGCAGGCGCCTATAGTCCCAGCTACTCGGGAGGCTGAGGCAGGAGAATGGCGTGAACCTGGGAGGCAGAGCTTGCAGTGAGCTGAGATGGCGCCACTGCACTACAGCCTGGGCAACAGAGCAAGACTCCGTCTCCAAAAAAAAAAAAAAAAAAACACTAATGTTTGAGTACCTACTATGTGCGAAATACTGTGCTAAACATTTTGTATGCCTTACCTTATTTCCTTCTCACTAAAACCTACAGGCGGGCAATATTATTACTCATTTTGCAAAGAAACTGAGTTCCACCACATAAAGTTCCACAAGATCACACAGGGAGTGACAGAACCGGAACTGGTCTGACCCCAGGGCTGTGCTTTTATCTCGGCTCTGCTGCCTCTTATGTGAACAAACAGCCAAGAAAAGAGGAAAAACCCTTACCTGGTTCATGCCCGCATTGGCAAACAGCAAAGTGGGGTCATCCAATGGGATGGTGGCAGACGAGTGAACGTAGGTATGCTCGTTCCTCTTGAAGAAATCTATAAATCGCTGCCGGATTTCACTTGCTGTCAGAGTAGAGTCCATCTTGACAGTCACCCCAAAGAACTAATCAAAGAAAAAACAATGAAGGAAAATTAGGGGAATTGAAAGTCAAAGTAGGCATTACACAAGACTTCTGGCTTCTCAAGCCAAGTCAAAGCAGGACTCAGGTGAGCTGTTTGATCCTAAAACCTCTATGTTGTAATGCCCAAGGCTAAAATCATCATCAAAGCAACACCACAGCACCAACAGACAGCAGCCCCATCTGTTCTTCCTTCCCATGCCAATCTCGAGAGGTTCAACCCCCAGCACACCAAGCACAGCACTGCTGAATGTTTGTTCATTAAACAAATATGTATTGAGCATCTGCTCTGTGCCAGCCCCAGACCAGGAATTAGAAACAAGAGGGACAGCCAGGAGCAGTGGCTCATGCCTGTAATCCCAGCACTTTGGAAGGCCGAGGTGGGCGGATCACAAGGTCAGGAGTTCAAGACCAGACTGGCCAACATGGTGAAACCCCATCTGTACTAAAAATACAAAATTAGCTGGGCATGGTGGCACGTGTCTGTAATCCCAGCTACTTGGGAGGCTGAGGCAGGAGAATCACTTGGACCCAGGAGGCAGAGGTTGCAGTGAGCCAAGACCGCACCACTGCACCCCAGCCTGGTGACAAAGACTCCGTTTCAAAAAAAAGAAAAAAAGAAAAAAGGGGAGACAAAGACCCTCAGTTTAATCCAACTGGGGAAGAGGGAGAGCGGTTCAGGAGACCAGGATTTGAGTTCTAGCTCCAAGTCCTGAGGGAGTCACTTCACCAATAAAAGAAGGAGTCCATATGAGATTATCTCTAAAGATCCCTTCAGCTCTGTGTTGATACACAAGCCTAGAACTGCAAAGTTCCATTATCCCCAAAGCCAGGGTCTCTAGGTTTGGCCTGATGTCTTGGTGAGCAACAACAGTCCTGGGGATGGGCCTATCTGTACAAGGGACCACCTGTATGTAGCAGGAATGTACCTACCTCTATGTAGCCTACATCCCCCAGGAACCCTAACATCAAACAGCTGCCTTCCAGCCATTAGATTACTAGGGAGTGGGGATGTTGTAGCCCCACTTTGGAGGCACAACTTACTGAAAGTGAAACAACAAGGGAATTGGTGGAGACGGAAACAACTTTATGACTTCAAAGTCATTTCACGAGTTGGGCGCAGTGGCTCACACCTGTAATCCCAGCACTTGGGGAGGCTGAGGTGAGAGGATTGCCTGAGCCCAGGAGTTTGAGACCACCCTGGGCAACATAGCAAGACCTTGTCAGTACAAATAGTAAAAAAAATTAGCTGGGCATGGTGGTGCGTACCTGTGGTCCCAGATACTTGGGAGGCTGAGGTGGGAAGATTGAGCCCAGAAGAGTGAGGCTGTAGTGAGCTATGATTACGCCACTACACTCCAGCCCAGGCGACACAGCGAGACCTTGTGTCAAAAAACAAAAACAAGGCTGGGCGCGGTGTCTCAAGCCTGTAATCCCAGCACTTTGGGAGGCCGAGACGGGCAGATCACGAGATCAGGAGATCGAGACCATCCTGGCTAACCCGGTGAAACCCCGTCTCTACTAAAAAATACAAAAAACTAGCCAGGCGAGGTGGCGGGCGCCTGTAATCCCAGCTACTCGGGAGGCTGAGGCAGGAGAATGGCGTGAACCCGGGACGCGGAGCTTGCACTGAGCTAAGATCCGGCCACTGCACTCCAGCCTGAGCGACAGAGCGAGACTCCGTCTCAAAAACAAAAACAAAAACAGGCCAGACATGGTGGCTCAATCCTGTAATCCCAGCACTTTGGGAGGCTGAGATGGGCAGATCACGAGGTCAGGAGATCGAGACCATCCTAGCTAACCCAGTGAAACCCCGTCTCTACTGAAAAATACAAAAAAACTAGCCGGGCGAGGTGGCGGGCGCCTGTAGTCCCAGCTACTCGGGAGGCTGAGGCAGGAGAATGGCGTAAACCCAGGAGGCAGAGCTTGCAGTGAGCCGAGATCTGGCCACTGCACTCCAGCCTGGGCGACAGAGCGAGACTCTCTCAAAAACAAAAACAAAAACAGCTCTTTCACAGATACTACAGTTTCCCTGAGAGGCAGGCTGGGGAGAAGTGACAGGCTTTGGTGAGAGTGCTGATCACTGGTATGGTGTTGTAGTGCTACACAGTGCTGTGTCTAGAAAAATGAGAACCATTTCATTCACAGTATTAACATTATCATCAACGTGTCTCCGGAATTCCAGACCCAACTGTAACCTTAATGCACTTTTGCCTGAGTTTAGTTCCTTTTCTGTACAAAGCAGTATCTACCCTGCCTATTTAACTGAGGTGTTGTGAGGATCAAAAGCTATACTATATTTGGAAGCAATCTGTAAAATGGAAAACCTTACGCCGGGTGTGGTGGCTCACGCCTGTAATCCCAGCACTTTGGGAGGCCCAAGCGGGTGGATTACCTGGGATCAGGAGCTGAAGACCAGCCTGGCCAACATGGTGAAAACCCGTCTCTACCAAAATACAAAAATTAGTCAGGCATGATGGCGAGTGCCTGTAATCCCAGCTACTCAGGAGGCTGAGATGGGAGAATTGCTTGAACCCGGGAGACGGTGGTTGCAGTGAGCCGAGATTGCGCCACTGCACTCCAGCCTGGGTGGCTAAGGGAGACTCCATCTTAAAAAAAAAAAAAAAAGGAAAACCTTGACAGAACAGAGTGGATATTAAAGTTGTTTAGCTCAAAGTTTTCTTTTTTTCTGGTTCTGTCCAGACTGGAGTGCAGTGGGACAATCACTTAAGCAGCCTTAAACTCCTAGGCTCAAGTGATCCTCCTGCCTCAGCCTCCCAAGTAACTGGGACTGCAGTTGAAAACCACCATACCCAGTTAATTTTTTTTCTTATTTTTTTTTGAGACAGAGTCTCACTCTGTCACCCAGGCTAGAGTGCTGTGGCACAATCTCAGCTCACTGCAGCCTCCACCTCCCAAGTTGCTGCAATCCTCCTGCCTCAGCCTCCCAGGTAACTTGGATTACAGGCACGTGCCACCACACCCAGCTAATGTTCGTATTTTTAACAGAGTCAGGGTTTCACCACGTTGCTCAGGCTGGTCTCGAACTCCTGACCTCAGGTTATCTGCCAGCCTCAGCCTCCCAAAGTGCTAGGATTACAGGCATGAGCCACCACGCCCAGCTAATTTCTGTTTTTGTTATAAATGGTGCACTGCTATGCTGCCCACGCTCATCTCGAACTCCTGGCCTCAACCTCCCAGTTGGGATGGCATGAGCCACCATGCCCAGCCAAAGTTTTCTTCTTATGAGGAAGATACAATACAGATGTACAAAGTGAACAGGAGATCCTGACTCCAGCTACTTTTCAAAAGACACATGGATTTCCCATTTTTGCTTACTCATTCACCATAATGAATGCATACTATGCGCCAAGAATCAAACTGAATGACAGCCTATGTCCTTCCTGGGGAGATAATCATACACAGAATTAACTGCAGTATTGTGTAAAAGGACTGAATATATTAACTATGAGCCTACGAAGGCTGGAACTATTAAAAGCTGTATCAGCCAGGCGCGGTGGCTCAAGCCTGTAATCCCAGCACTTTGGGAGGCCGAGACGGGTGGATCGCGAGGTCAGGAGATCGAGACCATCCTGGCTAACACGGTGAAACCCCGTCTCTACTAAAAAAATACAAAAAACTAGCCGGGCGAGGTGGCGGGTGCCTGTAGTCCCAGCTACTCGGGAGGCTGAGGCAGGAGAATGGCGTAAACCCAGGAGGCGGAGCTTGCAGTGAGCTGAGATCCAGCCACTGCACTCCAGCCCGGGCGACAGAGCGAGACTCCGTCTCAAAAAATAAATAAATAAATAAATAAAAATTAAAAGCTGTATCTCCACATTCATGTATTTACCCCATTTATTCAATATAAATTCAATACATTTATTCAACATAAACTCAATATATTTATTCAACATAAACTCATTCATTTATTCACTGGAAGGCTGTATGGCATACAGAGGTGGCACAAAGGCAGAACCTCAGGTTTCACTTAATAACAGGAGCTGTAAACGTCTTGGGTGCCTTAAATCACACTGTGGCTCCAGCCACTCCACAGGAATTTTTTTTGAGACAGGGTCTCCCTCTCTGTTACCCAGGCTGGAGCGCAGGCAGTGGTGCACTCATTTGGCCTTCCAGGCTCAGGTATTCCTCCCACCTCAGCCTCCAGAGCAGCTGGGACTACAGGCATGTGCGACCACACCCGGCTAATTTTTTTATTTAAAAAAAATTTTTGAGGCAGGGTACGGTGGCTCACACCTATAATCCCAGTACTTTGGGAGGTCGAAGGCAGGTGGATCACAAGGTCAGGAAATCGAGACCATCCTGGCTAACATGGTGAAACCCTGTCTGTACTAAAAATACAAAAAAAAAAAAAAATTAGCGGGGCGTGGTGGCACATACCTGTAATCCCAGCTACTTGGGAAGCTGAGGCAGGAGAATCACTCAAACTTGGGAGGCAGAGGATACAGTGAGCCGAGATGATGCCACTGCACTCCAGCCTGGGCGATAGATTTTCGCCCGGGTGCAGTGGCTCGTGCCTGTAATCCCAGCACTCCGGGAGGCCAAGGCAGGTAGATCACCTGAGGTCAGGAGTTCGAGAACAGCCTGGCCAACATGGTGAAACATGGTGAAACCAAAAATACAAAAAAATTAGCCGGGCATGGTGGTGGGCGCCTATAATCCCAGCTATTTGGGAGGCTGAGGCAGGAGAATTGCTTGAACCTGGGAGGCGGAGGCTGCAGCGAGCTGAGATCATGCCATTGCCCTCCAGTCTGGGTGACAGAGCAAGATCTGTCTCAACATTTTTTTTTTTTTTTTTTGAGACAGGTCTCTCTCTGTCACCCAGGCTGGAGGGCAGTGGCACAACCACCACTCACTGCCACCTCTGCCTCCTGGGCTCAGGTGATCCTCCTACCTCTGACCGTCAAGGAGCTGGGACGACAGGTGCTCACCATCACAACCGGCTAATTTTTTTGTAGAGAGAGGCTACTCTCAAATTCGTGAGCTCAACCGATGGGCCCACATCAGCCTCCCAAAGTGCTGGCACTACAGGCATGAACCACTGCACTGGGGTGCCACAGGACCTTTTAACATGCTCTTCATGTGCCAGGTAAGCTGTCTACCCCACTCCTTTCCCCTTCCCTAGTAAACTTCTCACTTTTGATGTATCAATTCCAAAGAAACTTATTTCCCAGACACAGTGCCTTATGCCTGTAATCCCAGCTGAGGCATTTGGGAGGCTGAGGCAGGAGGATTGCTTGAGGCCAGGAATTCAAGACTAGCCTGGGCAACATGGGAACACCTGAACCTGGGAGGTCAAAAAAAATTTTTTTTTTTTTAATTAGCCAGGTGTGGTGATGTGCACCTGCAGACTCAGCTACTTGGGAGGCTGAGTGCAAAGGGTCGCTTGAGCACAGAAGTATGAAGCTGCAGTGAGCTATGGTCACACCAAAACATTCCAGCCTAGGTAACAGGTTGAGACCCTGCCTCAAACAACAACAAATGTAAAGACACTTTTTTTTTTTTTTTTTTGAGACGGAGTTTCACTCTTGTTGCCTAGGCTGGAGTGCAACAGTGCTCCCAATCTCGGCTCACTGCAAGTTCCGCTTCCCGGCTTCAAGCGATTTGCCCCAGCCTCCGGAGTAGCTGGGAATACAGGCATGTGCCACCACACCTGGCTAATTCTGTATTTTTAGTAGAGACGGGGTTTCTCCACGTTGGTCAGGCTGGTCTGGAACTTCTGACCTCAGGTGATCTGCCTGCCTCGGTCTCCCAAAGTGCTGGGATTACAAGGGTGAGCCACCGCGCCCGGCCAAGACACTTATTTAAGAAAGCCTTCCCCTTCTTGCTAAAGCTCCCCCTTTTAGTGTCTCACAGCCTCAAGTGTTTCCCTTCATAATTTCCACATGCGCTTAATGTCTTGTTTAATGTGCACCTCCCCCATCAGGCTGTCAGTTCCATCCCAGCAGGTACGACGACTGTTTTGGGCTATTTTTTGAAAGGGAGTCTCCCTGTCACCCAGGCTGGGGTGCAATTGTGTGATATCAGCTCACTGCAACCACCGCCTGCCAGGTTCAAGCGATTCTCATGCCTCAGCCTCCCAAGTGGCTGAGATTACAGGCATGCGCCGCCACGCTCGGCTAATTTTTGTATTTTTAGTAGAGACGGGGGTTTCACCATGTTGGCCAGGCTAGTCTCGAACTCCTGACCTCAGGTGATCCACCCGCCTCGATCATCCAAAGCGCTCCGATTAAACGCGTGAGCCTCCGCGCCCGGCCCTGGGCTCACTATTACAGCACATCCTCAGCATCTAGTACAGCGGCTGCTAAATACATATTTCGTGATCAGGTATACTAATCCTTTAACAGCAAGTTCGGAATTAACTCACATGCTTGTCAACGCACACCGAGAAATACAAACTGTTTTACAGAAAGCTGAAGATGACGGTCTAGGTGGGCCTGGACCGGCATCAGCTGTTTCATTTTAAGAAATCAGGGAATGGCTGGCTCACAGCAGGACTCCCCCCAGCTGGCCCATCCTTCCTCCTGTGCCCCCACCCGCCCCAGGGGATTAAAACCAAAGGAGATGAAACCTCAGCTTGGCAACCGTGAGGTCTTGGTGCTCAGCAAATCCACCCGAGGCCGCGACACTCGCAGCGCTCCCGGGGGCGAACGCAAGGCCACACTGTCCAGCTCCCGCTCCCGCCCAGACTGGGCTTCTCCAGGCCACGCGGGGCTTGACCCTGGGGCCCACTGCGGCTGCGAGCTTTCCCCCCAGGCTGCGGGCCCAGCCGCTCTCCTAGCACCGCAGAGCTCTCCGAGGGCCGCCTACCTCTCCTAGGGTCGCCGTCCCCAGCTCCTCCCTCAGAGTCCCCGGCCAAAGGCTCGCTGTACCTATTACCGCAGGCGCGCAGCTGTTCCGGCCCAAGGACACCACCGGCCACAACCCGCCGCACCCTGTCCAATCAGAGCGCGCTGACGGAAAGCACCCCGCCGCGCCTTACCTTATGAGATTTTATTGGTCAATCAACATGCCAGTCAAACTGAGGACGAATCCGCCCATTAGCGGATTCCCGGGAAGGCGGCTCTAAATTGGCTGATGCAACTGCGAGAAAAGATGGGATGGGGTGCGTCACGTGATCGAGTTAGACGCCGACTCCCGGAGGTCGACATTTTGGTTTCTATAGGCAAATTCCTAATACCACAATTGACATAGTTAATAAGGGGAGACGGTAACGTGTCTCGGTAGAGGTCACAGGTCTTGGTATAGTTCTGTTTATTTTAGTTGCTGAGTGATATGCAGCCCTCAAAGATTCTGACATTGTGCCCATGGTTACACTTGTCCTGGGGAGACCTTGAATTTGGTGTGGAAGAAATAACATCAGTAGTTGAGGTACAATTGGATCGGCATCTGGTCCTCGATTTGCCTTTGGAAAAAAAAAGTTAAGATTTATAGGCCTGGGGGAGGAGGGTATACACACACACACACACACACACACGCACATATGTATATGCCAGGCGCGATGGCTCACGCCTATAATTGCAACACTTTGGGAGACCAAAGTGGGAAGATCACCTGAACCCAGGAGTTGAAGACCAGCCTGGTCAACATAACTAGATCCTGTCTCTACAAAAAAAAAAATTTAAAAGGCCGGGTGCGATGGCCCACACCTGTAATCCCAGCAGTTTGGGAGGCTGAGGCCGGCGGATGACGAGATCAGGAGATCCAGAGCATCCTGGCCAACATGGTGAAACCTCGACTCTACTAAAAATACAAAATTAGCCGAGCGCGCGCCTGTAGTCCCAGCCACTCGGGAGGCTGAGGCAGGGGAATCGCTTGAACTCGGGAGGTGGAGTTTGCAGTGAGCCTAGGTAGCGTCACTGCACTCCAGCTTGGCGACAGAGCAAGACTCCATCTCAAAAAAAAAAAAAAAAAAAAAAAAAAAAATTAGCCAGGCATGATGGCGCATGCTTGTAGTCCCATCTGCTTGAGAGGTTGAAGTAGGAGGATCACTTGAGCCTAGGAAGTTGAAGCTGCAGTGAGCCCTGATCGTGACACTGCATTCCTTGGGCGACAGAGCGAGACCCTGTCTCAAAAATATATATGTATTTATATGTGAGGCATTGTATCAAACATTTCACATGTTTGTTTCATTTGATTTTTAAAACGTGTATGAGGTCAGCTGGAGTCCCCTTTTTACAAATGAGGAAATTACCTTGCGCAAGTTCACACCCAATAGTATGTTGCAGAGACAGGATCCAAACCTGTGTCTATTTAACACCAAAGCCCATGCTCTTAACCACTGCACTATTACCTACATCATCTGATATATCCAAATACACGGGTCATAAATTGTGCTGCCGGCTGGGCGCGGTGGCTCAAGCCTGTAATCCCAGCACTTTGGGAGGCCGAGACGGGCGGATCACGAGGTCAGGAGATCGAGACCATCCTGGCTAACACGGTGAAACCCCGTCTCTACTAAAAAAATACAAAAAACTAGCTGGGCGAGGTGGCTGGTGCCTGTAGTCCCAGCTATTCGGGAGGCTGAGGCAGGAGAATGGCCTAAACCCGGGAGGTGGAGCTTGCAGTGAGCTGAGATCCGGCCACTGCACTCCAGCCTGGGCCACAGAGCGAGACTCTGTCTCAAAAAAATAAAAAAATAAAAAAAAAAAATTGTGCTGCTGATCATAACTCAATTACGGACATTACAGAAAAATACTACTTTTTATGTAAAAGAGCATCCTACACAAAAAGGTCAAGCCCAAAAGCCAGTAAAAAACATAAATCATTTGATTTACCTTCCCAGTTCATAGCAGCTCACCAACAGTAATCATCAAACCTAACATTTGTTGAGCACTTAGTATACAGCAGGCACCAATCTAAGCTTTTAATCCTCACAACCCTATAATGAGTAACTATTACTATCTGCTTTTATTAGAGTAAAATAAAGCAGAGAGAGAGGTTAAGTAACACAGAGAAGGGCAAAATCAGGAGACACAAGGGTTTATTCTGATCCACAGTGCCCTAAATAGCATATATTTAGCCTAAACAATCTGGGAAATGAATCAGACTTCTGTGCTACCACACTTAGAAAGCTAAAAGGTATGTGTGAATCGTACTTTCAAAATAAAATAATACAGGTCGTAATGTCAATAATTTAGTTCTGCTGCCAGAGTTGTTACTAGGATAGTACCTTCACTAATAAAATAACTATAAACAGATTAAAATAATTTTTTGGCCGAGAGTGGTGGCTCACACCTGTAATCCCAGCACTTTTGAGAGGCCAAGGCAGGTGGATCACAAGGTCAGGAGATCGAGACCATTCTGGCTAACACGATAAAACCCCGCCTCTATTAAAAAACACAAAAAAATTAGCTGGGCATGGTGGCAGGCACCTGTAGTCCCAGCTACTCAGGAGGCTGAGGCAGGAACATGGCGTGAACCCGGGAGGCAGAGCTAGCAGTGAGCTGAGATCAGGTCACTGCACTCCAGCCTGGGCCACAGAGTGATACTCTGTCTCAGAAAATAAATAAATAAATAAATAAATAAATAAATAAGAACTTTTTATTCATCCATTAAGAGAGATTGTAGGCCAGCACAGAAGCTCACGCCTGTAATCCCAACACTTTGGGAGGCCAAGGCAGGATGATCAATGGAGCCCAAGAGTTTGAAACCAGCCTAGGCAACAGAGTGGACTCTGTACAAAAAAAAAAAAATTCTTTTAAATTAGCTAGGTGTGGTGGCATTCACCTGTAGTCCCAGCTACTGAAGAGGCTGAGGCACGAGGATCATTTGGAGCCCAGAAACTGAAGGCTGCAGTGAGCTAAGATCTCACGACTGCACTCCAGCCTAGGCAACAAAGCAAGACCCTTGTCTCTCTCTCTCTCTTGTTTTTTTTTTGAGGCAGAGTTTCACTCTCGTTGCCCAGGTTGGAGTGCAATGGCATGATCTCGGCTCATGGCAACATCTGCCTCCTGCCTCAGCCTCCCGAGTAGCTGAGATTACAGGTGCCCACCACCATGCCCACCTATTTTTTTTTTTTTCTATTTCTGGTAGAGACGGGGGTTTCACCACGTTGGCCAGGCTGGTCTTGAACTCCTGACCTCAGGTGATTCGCCTGCCTCAGCCTACCAAAGTGTTGGGATTACAGGCATGAGCCATCGTGCCCAGCCGCCTTGTCTCTTAAAACAAAAAAAAAAAGAGAAATTGTAATTAAGGCCCAATAGTCTCATTCCTGTATAACTAATGATATTTTTCTGTGATATTTTTCTCTTGTAGATAATGTCAACTACATGCTAGAAAGAAAGCTATCTTAATGCAATGCGCAAATTATATATTTTAGGAAACTACTGGCAAGTTCTTGATTTATTCTAGGCTAAGCAAATAGGCCTGTAGATGGGAGTGAGCGCTATGCACATGTCTTGCTCTCCAGTAGAACATTTGTTGAACTTCATCTTGGGGCATGAGAAAGATAACCAAAGGCTTCAAGATAGTACAACAGCTGTGATTGCGCCACTACACTCTAGCCTGGGTGGCAGAGTGAAACCCCGTCTTAAAAACAAACAGGCCGGGCGCGGTGGCTCATGCCTGTAATCCCAACACTTTGGGAGGCCGAGGTGGGCAGATCACCTGAAGTTGGGAGTTCAAGATCAGCCTGGCCAACCTGGTGAAACCCCATCTCTACTAAAAATACAAAAATTAGCTGGGTGTGGTGGCGGGCACTTGTAATCCCAGCTACTCGGAAGGCTGGGGCAGAGGTTACAGTGAGCTGAGATTGTACCACTGCACTCCAGCCTGGGTGACAAGAGCGAAATTCTGTCTCAATAAATAAAATTTAAAAAATTATAAAAACAACAGCAAACAGAAACAGGCCAGCATGATGGCACATGCCTTTAATCACCACACTTTGGAATTCTGAGGTGGGTGGATGGCTTGAGCTCAGGAGTTTGAGACTAGCCTGAGCAACATGGCAAAACTCAATCTCTACAAAAAAATACAAAAATTAGCTGGGCGTGGTGGCATGCATCTGTAGTCCCAGCTATTCAGGAGGCTGAGGTGGGAGGATCGCTTGAGCCAGGGAAGCAGAGAATGCAGTAAGCCATGATCGTGTCACTGCACTCCAGCCTGGGTGACAAAATGAGACGGTGTCTCAATTTTAAAAAAGAAAGAAATGGAAATAAGTGGGGGAAAAAAAAAAAAACCTAACATAGCTTTGGAAGGATGTAGCTCTAGACTCTTAACTCTCCCAAGGCATCTTAGCTACTTTTAGCATCTATAAAATGAGTTTACAATGCTCACTTACTCGGTACTAAGTCAAATGGGGATGGCTGAATTTTTAAGAGCCTCTAAAGGAATATTTCAATTGAGCATATTATCATTTTTTTGCCTCATGTATTTTTCAGACCATAAAACGCTAAAGGAATCACCTAGGATCTTAAAATGCTGCTAAATTGAATAGGCCTGGGATAGGGCCTGAGCGCCTGCATTTTTAACAGGCTTCAGGTGATATTTATGCTGCTGAGAGATTATACTTGGAATACCAAGGGTCTAGTTTAGAGGATGTGCGTCTGCACCTATTTGTTCAGATGCAAAATTTTGAAAAGTTTGACCCACGGGGGAGATGCTAATGGCTCGTCATTCACCAAATGAGTGACCACTACGTGTTAGTCACTGAGGATCAAGATTAAAGAGGGCAGACACTGCCCTGCCCTCATGGGGTTCCCAGTCTCACCAGGAAGCCAGGCATTTAGCAGGAAACAAAGCCCTCTGCTGGAGGCTTGCGCTGGTCTTTGGCCCCCCGAGTCCCTGGGCGCATCCCCTAGCGCTGTACGGTCCCCTCAGCTGATTGGCTGACAGGATTTCCACGTCTCAGCCAATGAGGCTCCGGCTTGGCCAGTGCCAAGAGCGGCGGTTGTTGGGCTGCAACTGCCATGATCAGCTGCGATGGCCGGGTGCGAGGTCGCGCCCTGCGGCGGTTTCCCATCACCCTGCTTGTGGGCAACGTGAGTATCTGCGAGGGTAGAAGCCAGACCCTTTTCCCCACATTTAGATGCCTTTCTCGTCCCTACTCCTGGGGAGAGGAATAACAGTATTTCTCGAGGCTTCGGCCCAAGGTCTTAGCCTTGTGATCTAGAATACTCCAGCTGTGAGGTGGGTACTTCCTGTGATTTCAGGGTAAACTGAGACTGGCTAGGCTCACTTGGGAGTAAATGCAGGAGACTGAATTCCAATCCAGATGCTCTTATTCCCCGAATCCTCTTCTCTCCACGCCCACTTTGGAAACCAGGTTCCTTCTTAGCTGGAGTCTCACAATGCGCAGGTGTGTTGGGGGTGAACTTAAGAGAGTCTGGAACCCCGGTGCTGTTTTTAAGTTTTTTATTTTGTTTTGAGACAGGCTGGAGTGCAGTGGCACGATCACAACTCACTGCAGCCTTGAACTCTTGGGCTCAAGCGATCCTCCCACGTCAGTCTCAGGAGTAGCTGGGACTACAGGCTCGCACCACCAGGAGTAGCTGGGACTACAGGCTCGCGCCACCACACCCAGCTATTTAAATTTTATTTATTTATTATTATTATTATTTTTTTGTAGAGACGGGGTCTCCCTATGTTGCCTAGGCTTGCATATTTATTTAGTAGAAGAAAAAACACATGCAAAAATTGTGTACGGGAAGGATAAACGCCAAATTTAGGATAGCTGCTGTCTTCGTGGGATGCGTATACGGAGATTATCAGCTGGACCTTAGTAATTTTATTTCTTAAATTTTGAGGTGGGAATCTAAGTATTTGTTACATTATACTCTTTCTTGTTTGTCTGAAATACATTTTTAAAAGGGAAACATGGAGCCAAGCACAGCTGCACACACCTGTAGTCCTAGCTACTTGGGAAGCAGAGGCAGGAGGATGTCTTGAGCTCAGGAGTTCAAGGATATGGTGTATGCTGTAATTGTGCCTGTGAATAGCCACTGTTCTCCAGCCTGGGCAACATAGCAAGATCCTGTCTCTAATTAAAAAAAAAAAAAGAAAGAAACATGCATATGGAAAATAATATCAGAGGATAAAGCATACTCAATCCACCTCCACCCTTCTAGAGACCCTCACCAGGAGCAGCCACTGTTATCAGTTTTGTGTGTATCTTAAGCTTTTTTTTTTTTTTTTTTTTTTTTTTTTTGACAGAGTCTCGCTCTGTTGCCCAGGCTGGAGTGCAGTGGCATGATCTCAGCTCACTGCAAACTCTGCCTCCCGGGTTCAAGCAGTTCTCTGCCTCAGACTCCCGAGTAGCTGGGATTACAGGCACCCACCACCACGCTCAGCTGATTTTTGTATTTTTGGTAGAGATGGAGTTTCACCATCTTGACCAGGCTGGCCTTGAACTCCTGACCTTGTGATCCACCGCCTTGGCCTCCCAAAGTGCTGGGATTACAGGCGTGAGCCACCGCACCTGGCCATATTTCTTTTTTTTTTTTAAAGAGGAGATGGTATCACTATGTTGCCCAGGCTGGCTTTGAACTTCTGAGCTCAGGTGATCCTCCAACCTCAGCTTCAGGGGTAGCTGGGACTGCAGACACAGGCCACTGCTCCTGTCTTAGGCATTTTCTATAGTGTATACAAGCATATATGGGAGCTTGGGGACTTTTGGGGTGGGGGTTCCTGTTCGTTTTGCACAAGTAAACCTACTATATATGATCCTGCACCTTGGGCGATGTAATTTTTAACCTCATTAAACTGTTTTGCAAACTTCATTAACCTCTAGCCCTGTGAAACAATATAATTTATCTGGGAAAATATCCCCAGGGTTGCTTCTGAATTGGTGAGATGTAGGTCATGGCTACCTAGGCGGTGTTTGCCTTTTTCTTTTTAGCACACCCTCATGTGTAAGTCAAAAAAAAAACAAAAACGTCTTCTCCAGTTAACCCTGTGAGCATGCAGGAAAAAAGAATCATAGCAAGTAGAGTGTTTGCTGGAAATGCTTTACCCTTTCTCAAAACGTTTTTACTCCTATAGTACAGGTTAAATTCCACAGAGAACCCACCATGGCTTGATTTTTGTTTTTGTTGTTGTTATTATTTATTTATTTATTTGAGATGGAGTCTTGCTCTGTCGCCCAGGCTGGAGTGCAGTGGCATGATCTTGGCTCACTGCAACCTCCGCCTCCTGGGTTCAAGCGATTCTCCTGCCTCAGCCTCCTGAGTAGCTAGGACTACAGGTGCCTGCCACCATGCCCGGCTAATTTTTTTTTTGTATTTTTAGTAGAGACGGAGTTTCACCATGTTAGCCAGGATGTTCTTGATCTCCTGACCTTGTGATCCGCCCACCTCAGCCTCCCAAAGTGTTGGGATTACAGGCGTGAACCACCGCGCCCTGCCTTTTTATTAATTAATTAATTTATTTATTTATTTTTGAAATGGAGTTTCACTCTGTCACCAGGCTGGAGTGCAGTGGCACGATCTCGACTCACTGCAACCTTCACCTCCCAGGTTCAAGCGATTCTCTTGCCTCAGCCTCCCAAGTAGCTGGGACTACAGTTGCATACCACCACACCCAGCTAATTTTTGTATTTTCAGTAGAGACAGGGTTTTACCATGTTGGCCAGGATGGTCTCAATCTCCTGACCTCTCATGATCCACCAGCCTCAGCCTCTCAAAGTGCTGGGATTACAGACGTGAGCCACCATGCCCAGTCCATTTATTTATTTTTCTGAGACTCTTGTCGCCCAGGCTGCAGTGTGATGGCATCATCTCAGCTCACTGCAACCTTTGCCTCTTGGGTTTGAGCGATTCTCCTGCCTCAGCCTTCCAAGTAGCTGGGCTTACAGGTGTGCACCACCATGCTTGGCTAATTTTTGTATTTTTAGTAGAGATGGGGTTTCACCATGTTGGCCAAGCTGGTCTCGAACTCCTGACCTCAGGTGACCCACCCACCTCGGCCTCCCGAAGTGCTGGAATTATAGGTGTGAGCCATCGTGCCCAGCCTCATGGCTTGAAATTAACTTATTGTTGTATAATATTGGCAAAATGAAAGAGGTTGGGATTCATTCTTTTCAGATTGTAGGAAAATGCCTAGTTTCTTTCTAGGGAAGTAACAAGGAAAGAGAAGCTTCTTTGATTCTAGTTAGGAGAAAGCAATTCTTTCATTTCATCCTTATTTTACAACTACTAAAAGCCATAGATATTTCTTCCTATTTATTTATTTGTTTATGAGGTAGAGTCTTACTCTGTTGCCCAGACTAGAGTGCAGTGACACAAACACTGCTAAGTGCAGCCTCAACCTCCTGGGCTCAAATGATCCTCCCAAGTAGCTGGAAATACAGGAATGCATGTGCGATGACATCTGGCTAATTTTTAAATTTTTCTTGTGTAGGGATAAGGCCTCGCTATGTTGATCAGGTTGTTTTCAGACTCCTGGCCTCAAGCAAGCCTCCCACCTCCCCCTCCCAAAATGCTGGGATTACACGTGAGCTACTGTGCCTGGCCAATCCTGGCACTTTGGGAGGTGGAGGTGGGAGGATCACTTGAGCCCAGGAGTTCGAGACTAGCCTGGACAACACGCAAGACCTGTCTCTATCTTTTTTTTTTTTTTTTTTGAGATAGAGTCTCGCTCTGTCACCCAGGCTGGAGTGCAGTGGCCGGATCTCAGCTCACTGCAAGCTCCGCCTCCCGGATTTACGTCATTCTCCTGCCTCAGCCTCCCAAGTAGCTGGGACTACAGGCGCCCACCACCTCGCCCAGCTAGTTTTTTGTATTTTTTTAGTAGACATGGGGTTTCACCGTGTTAGCCAGGATGGTCTCGATCTCTTGACCTCGTGATCCGCCCGTCTTGGCCTCCCAAAGTGCTGGGATTACAGGCTTGAGTCACCGCGCCCGGCCTCTATCTTAAAAAAAAAAAAAACAAAAAAAACAAGGCCGGGTGCAGTGGCCCACACCTGTAATCCAAGCACTTTGGGAGGCCAAGGCAGGTGGATCACGAGGTCAGGAGATGGAGACCATCCTGGCTAACATGGTGAAACCCTGTCTCTACTAAAAATACAAAAATTAGCTGGGCATGGTGGCATGTGCTTGTAATCCCAGCTACTTGGGAGGCTGAGGCAAGAGGATTTCTTGAACCCAGGAGGCGGAAGTTGCAGTGAGCCGAGATTGCGCCACTGCACTCCAGCATGGGCGACAGAGTGAGACTATGTCTCAAAAAACTAAACAAAAACCCAAGTGCTGAGATTACAGGCATGAGCCGCCACACCTAGCTCTATTTAATTATTTTACTATTTTAATTTTATTTAATATTTTTTTCTAGACAGGGTTTTGCTCTGTCACCCAGGCTGGAGTGCAGTGGCACTATCATGGCTCACTGCAGCCTAGACCTCCTGGGCCCAAGTGATCCTTCCACCTCGGCCTCCAGAACTGCTGGGATTACATGCATGAGCCACCACACCTGTCTGTTTTCTTCCTTTTTAACATTGTCCTGGTTATACAACCCTTATATAGGAGAGCTGCAATTCCTCTTCTTGGGGTACAAATTTATGAGTGCAGGTGCCCTTTTGTTACATGCATAAGATTGCATAGTGGTCAAGTGGACTTTTAACCAAATGGGTTGTTTGACAGGGCTGATTGCCAACAACTGGACATTTTAAATTACCAACCTGAAAAGGGAAACAGCTCTCTGCTTGTTTTGCATTTTGGTGACTATTGTTAATGGTTTTCTGTTTTGATATATTCAATCTGTTCAATCTGTATTAGTGCCTTCTGTGCCACTGTGTTGGGCGGAAATCTGATTTTGTTCTTTGGTTGGAGAGCCAAGTTGACCAAAGCTTAGGCATTTTAAGATAACTACCACAGCTTGATGGGAAAGCCTGCTCTGCCCGGGGTTGAGGGGTACGGGCCTGAGGGTGACAGAATCGACAGCCCCAAGTGGGTAAAGGGTGGCCAAACAGGAGCGGCCTCCGACGTCACTGTGGCGCGCCGCTTCCGGTCTGCAGCCTTGTAGTGGGGCTGGAGCAGAGCCTGCTGCGAACCCCTGGAGCCCACGGTCAGTGTACCGTGCCATCCCTCGAATCCGAATCCGCCAGCACGAGCCTCCCACCCGCGCCTGGGACCATGGCCACTGACTCATGGGCCCTGGCGGTGGACGAGCAGGAAGCGGCAGCCGAGTCGGTGAGTTGGCTTAAGCCCTAAAAGGGTTAGGGGACTAGTTCTGGCCGGAGACTTGGTCCCTGGGAAAGGATGGTTCCTAGGTTGATTAGAGAGTGAATGGGGTGGCGGGGAGGATGGGGATGGAGCCTGGACCCTGAGCTGCCTTTGTTTACGCAGCCGCCCCCGCGCTACGCGTTACGTAAGGGCAGGTGAGTGCTCCTGTCAGTAAAGCGCTCAGCCGCCTGTCCGTCTTCCTGGAACCAGTAATGATCATAGATTGCACTCATCACCCTAGATTGTGTTTTGTTTGTTTTTAATTGAAATAGAGACATGGTCTTGTTAGGTTGCCTAGGCTGGTCTGGAACTCCTGGCCTCCAGCAGTCTTCCTGCCTCCGCCTTTCAAAGCACCAGGATTACAGGCTGAGCCACGGCTCCTGGCCGCCCTGGTTTGTAATAGCTATTTTAGGTGTCATTCTCCACCTCTACATTCAGAGCTTCTTTGGCTCAGGGACCATGTCTCTGCTCATATTTGTGTGCTTGCTCAGTGATAAATGATGGACCCAGTAGGTTTGGCAGTCAGCAAATCCTTTCCTCATCGGCTTCACTTTGTTCTTTTTTTTCTGGGCCTGACACATGGTAAGAAACATATGTGTTAAACACTACTGTGTAGAATTAATTTCTCCCACTGAAACACTTTAAATTCTAGTAGGCTTTAAACCTACTTCTGTTAGTACTTATTTCTATGACTTCCTCAAGAATAAGAACCTTGTCTTTTATATTTTATAGCTGATAAAAAATAAGTTGTATATGCACATTGTTTAAAGAGGCAAGTGATTTTAAAAATAATGGTTCCTGCCAATTTTTTTTCCTCCCCAGAGGCAACTCCTTTTTTTTTTTTTTTTTTGGAGACAGGGTCACACTCTGTTGCCCAGGCTGGGGTGTAGTGGAGTGATCTTGGCTCACTGCAGTCTCTGCCTCCTGGGCTCAAGCCATGCTCCCGTCTCAGCCTCCTGAGTAACTGGGACTACAGGCATGTGCCACTATGCCCAACTAATTTTTGTATTTTTTTTTGTAGAGATGGGGACTTGCCATGTTGCCCAGGCTGGTCTCAAACTCCTGGGTGCAAGTGATCCACCTGCCTCAGCCTCCCAAAGTGCTGGGATTACAGGTGTGAGCCACCGCATCCAGCCTCTTTTTTCTCTTTCTTTCTTTCTTTACATATATTTTTTGAGAGAGGGTCTTGCCCTGTCACCCAGACTGGAGTGCATTGGCACCATCTCTTGCTAACTACAACCTCTGCCTCCCAGGCTCAAGTGATCCTCCCACCTCAGCCTCCTGAGTAGCTGGGACTATAAGCATGAGCCAACCTGTGCAGCTAACTTTTTAATTTTTTGTGAAGACTAGGTCTCACTATATTATCCGAGTTGATCTCCACCTCCTGGGCTTAAGCCATCCTCCCACCTTGGCCTCCCAAAGTGTTGGGATTATAGGCCTGAGCCACTTCACCTGGCCCTTTTCTATAAAATTTATTTTACTTGGAACTCTTAATTGCCTTATGTTTTTGCTTCATTTTTTTCTTAATTATCAATTCAACCCCAAACTCTCTTCCAGTTGTCTAAGTTTATCTCAGAATGCTTAGACTCATCAAATATTCTGTCAATTCCATTTCTCCCAGCCTTTTAAGTCTGCTTCAAATTGGACTAGTTACTCCTGTCTTTAGAGCACAGTTCATGTTGGGGGGATAAAGGGAACAGGGCAAACTCTGCAGCCTAATTCTGCAGATTCCTTCCTCCTTTCTCTTATCTTTTGGATCTCTTGGATCCCTTCCTTTCTGTCCTTCCACTCTTCCGTCTTTCTTGATTTATTCCTTATTTTTGTGCAGCCATCTGTCAGCTTTCTAGAGGTGTACGGGAAGTAAATTACTTTAAGAATATTCCATGTTGGGGTGGGGGGAGGACGTGGGGAGGGATAGCATTAGGAGGTATGCCTAATGTAAATGATGAGTTAATGGGTGCAGCACACCAACATGGCACATGTATACATATGTAACAAACCTGCATGTTGTGCACATGTGCCCTACAACTTAAAGTATAATAAAAAAGAAAAAAAGAAAAGAATATTCCATGTCTTAAAAAATCTAATTTTGCCCTGTAATTTGGATACTAGTTTGGCTGGGTATAGAATTGTAGGTTGAAAATTACTTTCCTGCCAAATTTTAAAGTTATTGTTCCATTGCCTTCTAGATTTCTGTATTTGTTGTTGAAATGTTTGAGACCATCCTGATTCTTGATGTGACTTGTTTTCCCCTTTCTAGGCTTGGAGAATCTTCTGTTTTCAATATTCAGAAAATGTATGGTAACATGTCTTGGTATGGGTGTATTTTCATCCATACTACTGGCCCCTGGGTGTGGGTACTTTCAATCTGAAAAACTCTTGTTCTTCAGTTATGAGAACTTTTCTTGAATAATTTCATTGTTGATTTCTTCTCCTTTGTTTTTTCTTAATTCCCTCTTTTCTGGAACTCACTCACTTTCTTTCTCTCTCTCTCTTTTTTTTTTCTTTTTAAGACAGGGTCTGTCTGTGTTGCCCAGTCTGGAGTGCAGTAGCTATTCACAGGCAGAATCATAGTGCACTACAGCCTTGAACTCCTGGGCTCAAGGGATCCTCCTGCCTCAGCCTCCCTCGTAGCTGGGACTACAGGTGCGCATCACTACACAGCTTTCCCCAGAACTCTTATTAGATGAATGTTGTATCTGTTGGACTGGCCCTTTAGTTTTTTTTTTTTTTTTTTTGAGATGAAATTTCACTCTTGTCCCCCAGGCTGGAGTGCAATAGCGCGATCTTGGCTCACTGCAGCCTCTGCTTCGTGAGTTTAAGTAATTCTCCTGCTTCAGCCTCCTGAGTAGCTGGGATTACAGACATGTGCCACCACGCCTGGCTACTTTTTGTATTTTTAGTAGAGGTGGGGTTTCACCATGTTGGCCAGGCTGGTCTTGAACTCCCGACCTCAAGTGATCCACACGCCTCAGCCTCCCAAAGTCCTAGGATTACAGGCGTGAGCCACTGCACCTGGCCAGCCCTTTAAGTTTTTAAAGTCAGGTTTATGGAGGTATAATTTACATAGAGTAAAATTAAACTTTGTTAGTGTACAGTTCTATGAATTTTGACAAAAGCATACAGTTCTGTAACTACCACCACAGTCGACATATAAACCATCTCTACAGAGAACTACAACTTCTTGTAGTTCACTCCCTCTCCTCACCCTTCTCTGGCAACTGCTGATATGTTTTCTGTCATTATAGTTTTGCCTTTTCCAAGATGTTATAAAATGGAATCATGTAATATGTAACCTTTTGAAAAGTCTGGCTTCTTCCACTTAGTATTATGCATTTGGAATTCAACCAACTTGCATGTATCAGTACTTTGTTCCTTTTTATTGTTGAGTAGAATTCCATTGTGGATATACACAGTTTGCTTATTCTTCTATTGATGGACACTTGTGTAATTTTCAGTCTGAGACAATATGAAGAAAGCTACTCTATACATTAAGGTACAGATTTTTGTATGGATATATGTTTGCATTTCTCTTGGGTAAAGTCAGTACTGAAGAGTAGGATTTACTGTGTTATGTGGTATGTGTTTAACTTTATAAGTTATATGCCAAACTGTTTTCCAAAGTGTATCATTGTGCTTTCCCAACAGCAATGGATGAGAGCTTCAACTGCCCCACATCCTTCCCTGCACAGTATTGTCGGTTTCCTTCATTCTGATAGGTACATGGTGGTGGTGTCTCATTGTGGTTTTAACTTATATATCTCCCTAATGACTAATGATGTTGAAAATCTTTTCATGTGCTTATTTGCCATCTATGTAACTTCTTTGAAGTGGCTTTTCAAACCTTTTGCCCATTTTTAAAGTAGGATTGTTTTTGTTTTTAGTTGGGAAGGTTATTTATATATTCTGGATAGAAGTTCTGTTTTTTTGTTTGTCTGTTTGTTTGTTTGTTTTAGACAGGGTCTCGCTCTGTCACCCAGCTAGAGTGCAGTGGCGCTATCTTGGCTCACTGAAACTTTCACCTCCTGGGCTCAAGGGATCCTCCCACCCAGCCTCCAGAGTAGCTGGGACCACAGGCATGCGCCACCACATCTGGCTGATGTTTGTATTTTTTGTAGAGACAGGGTTTTGCCATGTTGCCCAGGCTGGTCTTGGAACTCCTGGGTTCAAGGAATCCACCCACCTGGGCCTCCCAGAGTGCTGGGATGGATAACAGGCATGATAAGTCCTTTATCGGATATGTTTTGCATATATTCTCCAAAACTACAATTTGTCTTTTTTCAACAGTACTTTTCAAATAATAGACATTTTCAACTTTGATTAACCTAATTTATCAATTTTTAAGTGATTAGTTCTTTTTATGTTCCAAGATATACACCTTATCCAAGGCCACAAGGATTTTCTACTGTGTTCTCTAGAAGTCTTACAGTTTTAAATTTTACATTTATGTCTGTGATCCATTTTACATTTTGAGTTAAATTTTTTCTATTAGGAGGTATGGATTGAGGTTCATCTTTTTTTTTTTTTTTTTTTTGAGGGAGAGTCTTGCTCTGTCTCCAGGCTGGAGTGCAGTGGCGCGATCTCGGCTCACTGCAACCTCCGCCTCCTAGGTTCAAGCAATTCTCCTGCCTCAGCCTCCTGAGAAGCTGGGATTACAGGTGTCCGCCACCATGCCCAGCTAATTTTTGTATTTTTCGTAGAGACAGGGTTTCACCACATTGGCCAGGCTGGTCTCAAACTCCTGACCTCGTGATCTGCCTGCCTCAGCCTCCCAAAGTGCTGGGATTACAGGCGTGAGCCGCTGCGCCGGCTGAGGTTCATGTGTTCATCTTTTTCACATAGAGATGTCTTTTTTTTTGAGACGAAGTGTCGCTCTTGTACCCAGGCTGGAGTGCAGTGGCACGATCTTGACTCACTGCAACCTCCGCCTCCCGGGTTCAAGCGATTCTCCTGTCTCAGTCCCCCGAGTAGCTGGGATTACAGGTGCCTGCCACCAAGCCCGGCTAGTTTTGGTATTTTTAGTAGAGACAGGGTTTCACCATGTTGGCCAGGCTGGGGTCGAACCCCTGACCTCACCCGCCTTGGCCTCTCAAAGTGCTGGGATTACAAGCGTGAGCCACCGCGCCTGGCCAGAGATGTCTTAATTGTTCTAGCACCATTTGTTGAAAAGTCCTTTGGTTTTATTTTTTCTTCTGTTTTTCATCTTTGTCTCTTTTTTTTTCCTTTCTTTTTTTCTATATTTCGTGGGAGATTTTCTCAAATACTGTCTAGTGTATTTCATTTTCACTTCTACTTTCATGTTTTTAATTTAAGGAACTTTTTTCTTCTTCCTTTACTGTTCCTTTTTTACAGACAATACCCTGCTTTCATGGTCATAATATCTGCATAATTTGGAGGATATTTTTCTTCATCTCTCTGCTCAGTCTCTGTTTCATGTGAGGCGTGTTTTATCTATACATTTCCGTATCTACTTTTTCATGATGACTATTTCTCAGATGTCTGTAATCCTTGCTTGGCCACTCATATTTAAGAGTGAGTGACTAAAAAGTTGAGTGGAAGCTGTAAACAAATGAGTGGGGCTTGTCTATTCTGACCTTAACTATATATCTTTAGTGCTCTATGTCAGTATCCTAAGAACTTTCCTCCCGGTCTGGCCAGATTTTGCAGAGAGGGATCCTCTAATTTCCTGCCTAGGTGGTAGAGGTCTGACTCAGTGTTCTGGAATCTAGGTGGAGGAAAGGGTGAGGGAGGTCTCAGCACTCAGAATACCTGCTTCCACTTAATGCTCCTATTTTCATTATGGCATCCCCTCCCTTAACTGTGGCCCTTATCCATTTGAGCATTTCTCATGCCTAACCTGGCAGGCATTGTTAATTGAGTAAATGAACTGTGTAGTTTGTTATTCTGTCACATGGCTCTGTTGCAAAGAAACTTTTGAGCATTCACTCTCAATATGTACATATCTATTTAGAAATTGCATACTTTACTGTTTTACTAAATATATTATGTACATTATAAAGCAAATATAAAATTAATAAAGGCTGAGATAAAAATGAAATAATGCTTTCCTGTGCTTCTGTGTGCTGGCTTCATATTTTTATTAGCCAATATCTCAAGGCACAATATACACTTAGGAAAAAACCACATCATTAATCAATGTAGAGATAAATATGTATTTCAAGTAGTTCTGAGAGGTTTTTAATTTTTTAAAAATTTTTATTATTATTTTTAGTTTTTATTTATTTATGTTTTGAGACAGAGTCTCACTCTGTTGCTCAGGCTGTAGTGCAGTGGCATGATCTCGGCTCACTGCAAGCTCTGCCTCCCAAGTTCACACCATTCTCCTGCCTCAGCCTCCCGAGTAGCTGGGACTACAGGCGCCCACCACCATGCCTGGCTAATTTTTTTGTATTTTTTTAGTAGAGACGGGGTTTCACTATGTTAGCCGGGATGGTCTCAATCTCCCGACCTCGTGATCCACCCGCCTCGGCCTCTCAAAGTGCTGGGATTATAGGCGTGAGCTACTGTGCCTGGCCTGTTTTTTTTTTATTTTTTAGTTCTGAGAGTTTTGACTATTTTAACTAACTTCTTGTTAGGTCAGTTTTGTTGTTGTTGTCATTTTTTTTTTTGTTTTTTGTTTTTTAAAATAGGATCTCACTTTGTCACCCAGGCTGGAATGCAGTGGTGTGTACATGGCTCACTGCACCCTTGACCTCCCAGGCTCATGCAGCCCTCCCACCTCAGCCCTGCAAGTAGCTGGGACTACAGGTGTGCACCGCCACACCTGGCAAATTTTTGTATTTTTTTGTAGACATATGGTTTCACCATGTCGCTCAGGGCAGTCTCAAGTTCCTGAGCTCAAGCGATCACCTGCCTTGGCCTCCCTAAGTGCTGGGATTACAGGCATGAGCCACCGCACCCAGCCATTCAGGTCAGGTTAAATTGTCATTGTTTTAACCTATTTTTTTTTTTTTTTTTTTGAGACGGAGTCTTGCTCTGTCGCCCGAGCTGGAGTGCAGTGGCCAGATCTCAGCTCACTGCAAGCTCCGCCTCCCAGGTTTACGCCATTCTCCTGCCTCAGCCTCCGGAGTAGCTGGGACTACAGGCGCCCGCCACCTCGCCCGGCTAGTTTTTTTTTTTTGTATTTTTAGTAGAGACGGGGTTTCACCGTGTTAGCCAGGATGGTCTCGATCTCCTGACCTCGTGATCCGCCCGTCTCGGCCTCCCAAAGTGCTGGGATTACAGGCTTGAGCCACCGCGCCCGGCCTGTTTTAACCTATTAATGTGCCTAAGAGGGTTTGTTAGGAGTAGGTAGCTTTGACATTTTCTATTTGGCTTGAGTTTGTGTCACAGAATTATCTTTCAGATAGAACAGAAACTCATAATAATGAACCCAGTAATAATAAAAACTCAGGTATAAAACGATTAACTCTTGCTGTTTTTAGCAGGCCCTAACTAGCCATTTTATTAACCTTACAACAACAAATTCCTGCATTTTATGAAACAGAATCTTGAGACCCTATTATTACAACATTACGGTGAGATTAAAATATACAGTTCACTGATGGTTAGTGTATTCAGAAGTGTGTAGCTTATATCAGTCAGCTTTAGAACATTTTCATCACCCCAAAAGGTAACTCTGTACACATTAGCAGTCACTCCCTGTTTCCCCACAAACTCCCCAGCTCTAGGCAACCACTAATCTACTTTCTGTCTCTTTAGATTTGCCTCTTTTAAACATTTCATATAGATGGAAACATACGGTATGTGATCCTTTGTGACTGGCTTCTTTTACTTAGTATAATGAACTAAGGTTCATTAGTTGTAGCATGTATCAGTACTGTATTCCTTATTGTTGCCAAATAATATTCCATTGTGTGGATATACCACATTTTATTTATCCATTCATCAATTTCTGGACATTTGGATTATTTCTACTTTTTAGCTACTATGAATAATATTGCTTTTGATTGATTAATGTACAAGTTTTTGTATGGACATATAGTTTCAATACTCGGGTATATACCTAGAAGTGGAACTGCTGGATTATATAGTAATTCTCTGTTTAACTTTTGAGGAAGTGCCAAGATGTTTTCCAAAGCAGCTGCATCATTAATCTTTAAGATTAGTATTGTCTATGAATGGCACTATTTTTTTTTTTTTTTGAGACAAGGGTCACGCACTGTCGCCCAGGCTGGAGTGCCATGGCAGCATCTCAGCTCAGTGCAACCTCTGCCTCCCGGGTTCAAGCGATTCTCATGCCTCAGCTTCCTAAGTAGGTGAGACTACAAGCACGTGCCACCGTGCCCAGCTAATTTTTCGTATTTCAGCGGAGATAGGGTTTCATCATCTTGCCCACACTGGTCTCAAACTCCTGAGCTCAAGCAATCCACCCACGTCAGCCTCCCAAAGTACTAGGATTACAGGTGTGAGCCACCACATCTGGCCATATGTATGTGTGTGTGTGTTTTTTTTTTTTTGAGACAGAGCCTCGTTTGGTCGCCCAGGCTGGAGTGCAGTGGTGCGATCTGAACTCACTGCAAGCTCCACCTCCTGGGTTCACGCCATTCTCCTGCCTCAGCCTTCTGAGTAGCTTGGCCTGCCGGCACACCCGGCTAGTTTTTTGTATTTTTTAGTAGAGACGGGGTTTCACTGTGTTAGCCAGGATGATCTCGATCTCCTGACCTCGTGATCTGCCCGCCTTGGCCTCCCAAACTGCTGGGATTACAGGTGTGAGCCACTGCACCCTGCCGTGTGTGTATTTTTTTAAAATAGAGACGGGGTCTTACTCTGTCACCCAGGCTGGAATGCAGTGGCAAGATCATAGCACATTGTAACCTGGAACTCCTGGGCTCAAGCAGTCCTCCCACCTCAGCCTCCCTGGTAGCTGCCCAGCTAATGTTTTTATTTATTTTATTTTAAAATTCATTTAAATTTATTATTTATTTTAGTTATTTATTTTTATGTATTTATTTTTTTGAGACAGAGTCTCACTGTGTCACCAAGGCTGGAGTGCAGTGGCACCATGTTGGCTCACTGCAACCTCTGTCCCCTGGGTTCAAGTAATTCTCCTGCCTCAGCCTCCCGAGTAGCTGGGATTACAGGCACCCACTACCATGCCCAGCTAGTTTTTATATTTTTAGTAGAGATGGGGTTTCACCATGTTGGCCAGTCTGGTCTCAAACTCCAGACCTTCAGGTGATCCACCCGCCTTGGCCTCCCAAAGTGCTGGGAATTACAGGTGTGAGCCACTGCACCCAGCCTATTTATTTATTTTTTTAAAGACAGAGTCTCACTCTGTTGGCCAGGCTGGAGTGCAATGGCGGGATCTCGGCTCACTGCAACCTCTGCCTCCTGGGTTCAAGTGATTTTCCTGCCTCAGCTTCCTGAGTAGCTGGGATTACAGGCATGCGTCACCATACCTGGCTAATTTTTTTTGTATTTTTGTAGTAGAGATGGGGTTTTACCATGTTGGTCAGGCTGGTCTCAAACTCCTGACCTCAGGTGATCAGCCTGCCTCGGCCTCCCAAAGCACTGGGATTACAGGAATGGGCCACCATGCCCAGCCTATTTATTTATTTTTTAGGAGATAGGGTCTTGCTATGTTGCCCAGGCTTGTCTCAAACTTCTTGAGTTCAAGGGATCCTCCCTCCTCAGCCTCCAAAAGTGCTGGGATTGAAGGCACAAGCCACCATGCCCTGCCAATATTTTTATTTTTAAACTTTGTAGAGGTAGAGTCTCACTATGTTACCCAGGCTTGTCTCAGACTCCTGGCCTCAAGGGATCCTCCCACTTCAGCCTCCCAAAGTGTTGGGATTATAGGCATGAGCCACTGTACCTGGCTCTCTTTTTCAATTTAGAGGGCAAAGGGATTGAAAAACTGATGAGAGGCTGGGCACGGTGGCTCACACCTGTGGCTCACGCCCAGCCTGGGCAACAGAGCGAGACTCCATCTCAAAACCTCACAATTTTGCCAGAGACAGTTCCTATTCAGGATAGTTCATTACCATTAAATCTTCCTTCTTATGTTTCAAGAATCCTTTCTCAAGTAGCTTTGGAATAAAATGAAGTATAACTGAATTATTCTTAATTATTTTGACATCTTAAAAACTATTAAAACACTGAAAATTCTGGATATTATAAAAGTAGAGCTTTGAGCAGTTTGGAAATGGGAGTTTTTAAAAGTTTGTCTTGCCTTTTCATTGGTTTTCTAGATTTCAAAATGGTTTCCAATCAAGTTGCAAGAAAAATCGGTTTTTCCTTTTGATTCAAATAAATAGAGCACAGGTATCTGAACTAACGGCTTTCAACATAAGTTTTAGCATTCAGTTCACTGACACTAAGGTGGGTAATGTAAACTTTAATGCTGCTTTTGTGTTGTAGGCTTTGAGATCCTTACAGCCAAGTAAAGGCTGTGTCTTCTAGATTCTGCAGGAACCTCTTCAGAATTCTGATACGTTGTAATCAAAACAACATCTATTGGCCCAGCGCAATGGCTCACGCCTGTAATCCCAGCACTTTGGGAGTAATCCCAGCACTTTGGGAGGCTGAGGTGGGCGGATCATGAGGTCAGGAGATGGAGACCATCCTGGCTAACACAGTGAAACCCCGTCTCTACTAAAAATACAAAAAAAAAATTAGCTGGGCGTTGTGGCTGGCGCCTGTAGTCCCAGCTACTCAGGAGGCTGAGGCAAGAGAATGGCATGAACACGGGAAGTGGAGCTTGCAGTGAGCCGAGATCGCGCCACTGCAGGCCAGCCTGGGTGACACAGGGAGACTCCGTCTCAAAAAAAAGAAAAAAAATCTATTACTTTTTTTTTTTTTTTTTTTTTTTTTTT